>NW_006159555.1:8931644-8977826 GCF_000334495.1 Tupaia belangeri chinensis | reverse complement strand
TATATGTATATATGAAACTAGAAAGGGAAAATTATTCACCATAACATGCATGATTAGGCCACTATGCAGTATATTCTTGATGGGAAACCACATTTTGTGTGCTGTGACGATGCTTAGGGGATGAATGTAAATTAATTAATTAAAAAACAAGTTTTGGGAGGAAAAAAACCCACAAAAGCTGTTTTTCTTGAAATGAAAGAAAAAACATTAAAAATACCTATTTGATGACTGCAGTAAGCTATATAGCTGCAGCTACGTGCTACTTTATAGTATGTTCATTCTACTCACTGAGGTTTATGCCTAAAGTCAGACTTGTGTTCATGGATATGTATATATCAGCTGTGCTTGCTATTGAAAATAGATTAATTAAGTTCTTTAGTGAATCAATAAAATGGGGGGGGGAAGGCATAGAAAGCAAGTATAGATACCAGAGACAGTGTGGGAGGAGGGTGGGACATGGCAGAGGGTGAGAGATAGGGAATCAAGGTTGGGAAAAAAGCAAAATATGCAAGAAACAAGAAATGGAAAATTATTTGTTGGCAATAACACATATGTTGATGTGCTTGATTGAGCCAATATACAGTGTATTCTGGATAGAAAACCTCATTTTGTATGCTGTAATGATGTATAGTGAATGAATGTAAATAAATAAATTTAAATTAAAAAAAAGAAATCCTTAACAGTCCTTAATTTACATGTAACTGTAGCTGATTTCTTACTACAAAGGTGAGTTTGAGTAAGTTTAAAAGCATGGAATGACCTTCAAAAAGTATTTACTATGTTTTCCAAGCTGTGTCTGGAAAAATTAATAACTGCTGAGATTATGCACCCATTCTTTCATTGGATGTATTAATCTATGTGATCAAAAAAGAGACTTGTCAGCAATGGAAATAAAATTAAAAAGAGAAGTACCAAGACACAAATTGTAATGTGTATCATATGGGTATAGAAATATTTGTAAAATGTAAAGGGTGTATAAAGGTAAAACAAAATATATAAATTTAAAAAGCATGACTATAGGAATAATCATCAACCTAAAAAGTTACCTCTTTTTTAAAAAAATTCAATTTCTTTTATACATTCAATCATATATGTCACTTAACATGTAAAGTGAAGATAGGGTGCTATGGTTTAGATAATGGTTTATTCATCAGTGGTTTGTGTGTTATGACTTGATCCCTGAAGTAATGGCATTGGGAAGAGTAAACTCTTTAAAAGGAAGACCTACTATTTTATTTTTTTTTTGGAGAGATTTTCGATATAGGGCGCGTGCGCTCGCCAGACAGACAGAGAGACACAGAGAGACAGAAAGCGAGAAATCACCCCTCAGGGGGGATGGTCACGGTGCAATCCCTTCTCCTCCATTCTCCTCTTGGGATCTTGGGCATGCACGTACACATGCCCGGCGTGAGTTTTAAGCCACTGGGTCCCGGACACAAACTGCGGTCGACTACGTGGGAGTCCAGTGACATAGCCATTACGCTAATTGCTGGTTCCCAAAAGGAAGACCTACTTTTGATGTGGGCAGACACCATCCAATTATCTGGGAGTGGGGAGACACAGAAGGCAAGAAGTCTGTTTTCTCTCTCTCAATTTGCAAGTACCTGACTGCTTTGCATCTGTTGAGCATGTAGTGTTGTTAGCCCCATGTCTCTGGACTTTACAGTCACCAGAATTATGAACCAAATAAATCTCTATTCTTTATAACTTGCTCAGTTTCTGATATTTCTGTTAGCAACATAACAACGGACTAAGAGATAGGAAAAAAAAAAAAGATTTTTGCTTAGGTGGCCAAAGGGAATTAATACGAAAAGTAAGTAACCAGATTCTAAAATTATTACTTGTATCATTCAGTGTAGAGAGGAAGGCAGTGGTCATAGAAACAATGTTATGTTAATTTCTTCATCTTTCATGGAGTCATTGTAAATAAGACTTTTCTTGAAATTTATATGATATGTTTTGAATTGCAAGGTAGTCACTGGTATATATAAAAAAAGAAGATACTTACGTTATATTGCTGGACTCCCATGTAATTGATCACGATTTGAGTCCTGGACTCTGAGGCTTCAAACTCACGCTGTGTGTGTGCATGTCCCAAATCCCAAGAGGAGAATGGAGGAGAAGGGATTGCAGCATGGTCATCCCCTCTGGGGCGTAATTTCTTGCTTTCTGTTTCTTTGTCTCTCTCTATTTGGTGAGTTCATGTGCCCTATTGGAAAAACCTCTCTTACTCTCTCTATTTGGTGAGTGCATGTGCCCTACTGGAAAAACCTCTTTTAAAAAAAAAGATTGAATTAGGAAGACATGGAAAGCTTTAATAGACCCATAACAAGCAATAAAATTGAATCAGAAATAAATAACCTCTCAACAGAAAAAAGCCCAGGCAGGCAGGCAGGTCCTGATGGCTTCACTTCTGAATTTTACAAATGTTTAAAGAAGAGTTAACCCCATTCTACGCAAACTATTTCCAAAGATCAAAAAGGAAGGAAGCCTCCAAAATTCATTTTATGAAACCCCCATCATCCTCATCCCCAAAACAAATAAGGACATGACAACAAAGGAAAACTACAGGCCAATATCTCTGATGAATATAAATGCAAAAATTCTCAACAACATATTAGCAAATCATATCCAACAACATATAGAAAAAATTATACATCATGACCAGGTAGGCTTTATTCCAGGGATGCAAGGGTGGTCCAACATATGCAAAACCATAAATGGAATATAATGTATCAAAAGAAAAGAAAGATAAAAACCATATGATCATATCAATCAATGTAGAAAAAGCATTGGATAAAATACAACATCCATTTATGATTAAGACTTTCAGCCAAATTTGCCTAGAAGTTTTATTTCTCAACACAATAAAAGACATATATGGAAAACCCATAGATAACAGCACACTCTATGGGGCAAAACTGAAAGCTTTTCCACTAAAAACTGGCACAAGACAAGGCTGCCCACTTTCTCTGCTCCTTTTCAATATAGTACTGGAAGTCCTAGCCAAGACAATCAAAAAAGAGAATAAAATAAAAGGTATTAAAATGAGAATAGAGCTGAAATTATCTCTATTAGTAGATGGCATGATTGTGTACATAGAAGACCCAAAGGTATCCATGAAATAATTCTTGAGAGTAATAAATGAATACAGTAAAGTGACAGGATACAAAATCAACATACAAAAACCTGTAGCATTTCTATATACAAACAACAAACAGACTGAAGTAGAACTGAAGAAAGTAATTCCATTTACCATAGCCACAAAAAGTATAAGATACCTAGGAATAAATCTAATCAAAGAAGTTAAAGACCTTTACAAGGAAAACTGTGAAAATCTAAAAAGGACATAGAAAATGACACAAAAAGTAGAAAGACATCCCATATTCCTGGATTGGAAGAATTAATATAATCAAAATAGCAAGTCTACCCAAATTAATCTACATATTTAATGTAATTCCAGTCAAATTACCAGAGACATTCTTCATAGATATAGAAAAGACAATCATATAATTCATCTTGAATCATAAAGGACCCTGTACTGCTAAAGCAATCCTGCACAAGAATAGTGGGATAGAAGGCATCTCATTCCCTGATCCCCAAATATATTACAAAGTGGTGATAATCAAAACAGCATGGTATTGACACAAAAACAGACATGGAACAGAATAGAGATCCCAGAAATAAAACCCAAAATATACAGCTAACTGATTTTTGAAAAAGGGCATCAGTCAATCAAGTAGGAAAAAGAAACCTCTTTATCAAATGGTGCTGAAGAAACTGGACATCTACCCACAGAAAGATGAAGCTTGACAGCTATCTCTCACCATTAACAGAAATCAAATCAAAGTGGATCAAAGATCTAAATCTAAGACCTATAAGGATTGGAATCAGCAGATGGCATAATGGTTACATTGCTGGACTTCATGTAGTTGACTGCAATTCGAGACTTGGACCCGACAGCTTTAAACTCATGACAGGTATGCGTGTGTATATGTGCTCCAAATCCGAAGAGGAGAATTTAGGAGAAGGGATTGTGGCATGGCTGATCCCCACCCCCTGGGGGGGGGTGGTGGCTGATTTCTTGATTTCTGTCTATCTCTCCTGTGAGCACATGTGTTCTATAGCAAACATCTCTCCCTAAGAAAAAGATCTACAAGGACTTATGGAACACTATTGAGTAAATACTTGCATTATGGAAGTATCAAAGGGAGAAGAGATATGATAAGGAAAAGAAAAATCATTTCATAAAATAATAGCTGAAAACTTCCAAAGTCTTGAAAGAGGGATAGACATGTAGGTTCAAGAAGCTCAAAAGTCCCTCAATAGATTCAACCCAACAATATCCTCTGCAAGGCACGTTATAGTCAAACTGTTAATAGCTAAAGTCAAAAAGAGAATTCTAGAAACAGCAAGAGAGAAGTGTCAAGTCACATGTAAGGGACACTCCATTAGACTAATAGCAGAGTTTTCAGCAGAAACTTTACAAGCCAGAAGAGAGTGGAAGTTCTGTAAGAAAAATCACCCAGCAAAGCTACTCTTCAGAAATGGAGAGACCTCTCACAGTACATAGGGTAATGAACACTGCATGATGATGAAACCAGGTGAGAAGGTCCCAATTCATTTTCTAAAGTCTCCCTGCACATGTGCATGTGATCTGGTCTAACTTGGGTTGGATCATCGCTTAAAGATCCTGTTGGGAGTCTTCTCTCTTTTTTTCTCTCTCTCTTCTGTCTCTCTCAGGAAAGAAGTAAATTGTTTTTGAAAAAGGGAGAAATAAAGTGTTTCCCAGGTAAGCGAAAACTGAGAGAGTTTATCTTCACTAGAGCAACTTTTGAAGTAATGCTTCTGGCATTGCAATACCTGGGAGCGAAGAATGATAACTACCATCATGAGAACATGTGAAAGTATAATACTCACTTGTAGGAAAAGTACATAAATGAATAAAACTAATGAATCAATCTTAACACTAGAGAAAAAACACTAAATGACAAAGATAAACAATAAGACAAGAATAAAGGAACAAAGAAAATGCTAAGAACCAGAAAAATTTTTTCAACAAAATGGCAGGAGTATATTCTCATCTATAAGTAACAATCTTGAATGCAGATATATTAAATTTCCAGATGAAAAGATTTAGATGTTCTGAATGGATGAAAAAACAAGACACAACTATATTCTGCATACCAGAAACTTGCTTCACCAGTAAAGTCACACATAGACTGAAAGTGGAGGGATATAAAAAGATATTCCATGTACAAGGAAGCTTAAAATGCGTATTGTCTGATATAAGTGTAGCAGGAATTTAATAGACATTAAGTTAAAGAGTGTAAAAATGGGTTGGTGGGTGGCATGGTGTTTCAGGAAGCTGGATGTCACACGGTAAGCTGCACGATTTCAGCCCTGGACCCAGCTGCTTGGAACAATACCTCAGGCATGTGCGCGCATGCCCAAAATCCTGAAAGGAGGGAGAGGCGGAGGAGAGGGGATTGCAGTATGATCATACCCCATTTCAGGGGTACTTTCTCTCTCCCCTTTCTCTCTATTCCCCTGTTTTTCTCTGGTGAGCACAAGGCCTCTGGAAATTTTTCTTATTTTTATTTGTTTTAAATGTAAGCAAACAGGAAGTTATTTAAGTTATAATATGTTCTGACTTACACAGTACTGAAGGAGACAGCAAATATGACTGTTAAAAGCTATTCCTATGGCATCAGACATGCCTGGGTGAGAATCCCAGCCCTGTCAATTACTGACTGTGTTAACCCTACATTACGTCTTATATCTCTACGCAAACTTCAGGGTCCTGGTGTGAAAGAAGGGGCTAATGATTCTTTCCTCAGAGGATTAATAAATATTTCCTCCTAGTTTTCAGCACAATGTGAGTTTTCAAAACTACTGGCTATTATTTTGAAGGGAAACTGTATTTCCATTGATTAGTTCTCTATTCTATTCACCCTATGGAATTTTTTTGAAAAAAGATAATAGATGGGGCTGGCAGGTGACATGGTGGTTAAGGGTGTTGTGCTCCCTCATGGCTGACCATGGTTCGAGTCCCAGACCTGGTGGCTTGCTCTCTCGGTTTCTCTCTCTCTCTCTCTCACTCTCACTCTGTCTCTCTGTGGTCAGATTCAAATAAATAAATAAAATACAGAGAGTTAAATTTTTCTAAAAAAAATAGAAAACAAGTTTTGTACTTATTAATAACTCTTCTTAATGTCACATAGAAGTGCCAGATGATGGTGTGGTGGTAACAAAACAACCCATGTGGGAAAGATTCTGGGTTTGAGTTCAATAATTTGGGCAGCTGAGACTAGGGATGAATTGCAGCATGAAGACCTTGTAGGGGATGCCTCTCTCTGTCTCTCTATTTCTCTTTTGCTGAAGAGAAACATGAACTTAAAAAAACATCACATAAAAACAAAGAAGATAGTCACGCACTGCATAATCATGCTTTGGCTAATGATGGACTATCTTTATGATGGTGATCCCATAGATTATAATGGAGCTGAAAATGTTCTCTCTCTCTCTTTCTTTCTTTCTTTCTTTCTTTCTTTCTTTCTTTCTTTCTTTCTTTCTTTCTTTCTTTCTTTCTTTCTTTCTTTCTTTCTTTCTTTCTGTTTCTCTCTCTCTCTCTCTTTCTTTCTTTCTTTCTTTCTTTCTTTCTTCTTTCTTTCTCTTTTTTTTCAGAGAGATTTTTACAATTTGGTGTGTGTGCTCACCAGAGACACAGAGATAGAGAGAGAGAAAGTGAGAAAACATACCCAGGGGGATGACCATGCTGCTGCTATCTCTTCTTTGTTCTCCTCTCAGCATTTTGGACATGAATGCACACATGCCTGGCGTGAGTTTCAAGCCCGTGGATCTGGGACTCAAACCACAGTCAATCATGTGGAAGTCTGACGCTTAACCGCTATGCCACTTGCTGGTCTCTGGAGCTGAAAAATTTCTATCATCTAGTGACATTGTAGCCCTCATAATATGGTGCAATGCATTACTCATGAGTTTGTGGTGGATTCTGGTGTAAACAAACCTACTGATTTTGAAGGATTTTTTTTACCAGTGGTATAAAAGTGTAGCTCATTCAACTGTGTACAGCATGTAATACTTGATAATGATAATAAATGACTATGTTATGTGTTTAATATACTATACTTTTCAATCATTATTTTAGAGTGTACTCCTCTAGTATTTAGAGTGCATGTTAGTGAGGAGAAAAAAAAAGCTTACTGCAGAAATGATAGTAGTAGTCTCATACATCTCACATTTATCTGCATCTCTTGATTGAAACATTTTCCTCTTGTGCTTGATTTAATATCATGTTGTTTTGTTCATCATGACTCCTAAGTGTACCAAATCTACCACTAATGCTGCTAGTAAGAAGCTGCATCATGTGATTGATCTGGAAACAAAATGAAAAGTGATTAAGGACTACAAAGATGGATAATCATTGATGGTTATTCCTCACCAGTCAGGCATATCCCATTTCACTCTAGCTACAATCTCAAAGAACAAGAACAAGGGGACCAGCAGTTAGTGTAATGGCTATGTCACTGGACTCCTACATAGCTGACCGCGGTTCGAGTCCAGGACCCGGTGACTTAAACCATGCTGGGCGCGTGTGCGTGCGAGCCCAAGATCCCGAGAGGAGAATGGAGGAGAAGGGATTGCGGTATGGCCATCCCCCCTGGGGGGGATGATTTCTCGCTTTCTGTCTGTCTCTCTCTCTCTGTCTGTCTGGTGAGCACACGCGCCTTATAGCAAAAACCTCTCAAAAAAAAAAAAAAAGAACAAGATGATGAAAACTATTAAAAAATCCACTTCATTGAATGAGACTAACAAAAATTCAAGAAAGTCCTATATTAGATATGGAGAATTTTCTTATGACTTGGGTTGAAGATCAGATGCAGAAGTGTATTCCTTTCAGCATCAAAACAATCACAGACAAAGTAAAAAGTTTGTGATGTTGAAAGAAAAGGTTGGACTCAACTGCGATATTAAATTTGCTGCTAGCTTTAGGTGGTTTAAGAAATTGAAGAATTATTATTAATCAGATAATGTGAAAGGGAGTGGTGAATTTGTGAGTGATGACGTGGCAGCAGCTGAAATCTGGAAGTTCTAGACAGCTAAAAGTGGAGGAGAATTACTTGCCAGAGCAAATCTTCAAATGGATGAAATCTTGGTCTGAAGATAGATGCCTGAAATGACTTTTATTCATAAGGAGTCAATTCCAAGTTTCAAGGCTTTTAAGGACAGGATAGCACATGACTCACATACCCAGACTTCCCAGTTATAGTACCTAGTCTCAAGATCAAGGGGTAGATGACTTCATCCTGACCTATCAGATTTTTTCTGTTGGAATTTTGAAAAGAGAGCTGGGAGTAGAAAGCCCTTGATTTATTGATGGTAAGAACTGGACCACCTATGGCTCTAGTGGCTTTTGTTTCAAATCCACTTGACAAAAGTGGTTCTGTAAGAGTCAGCAGGCATGGGACCAGCAGGTGGCTTGGTGGTTAAGATGCTAGACTCCCACATGACCCACCGCAGTTTGAGTCACAGGCCCGGCAGCTTGCTTTCTCAGTTTCCCTCTCTCTCTTGTCAAATTAAAAAATAATAATAAGGGACCAGCAGATGGTGTAATGGTTATGTTGCTGGACTCCCATGGAGTTGACTGTGGTTCAAGTCCTAGACCTGGAGACTTAAATTCATGCTGGGCATGTGTGTGTGTGTGTGTACCCAAGATCCTGAGAGTAGGATGGAGAAGAAGGGATTGCGGTGTGGCCATCCCCACTGGGGATGATTTCTTGCTTTCTGTATCTCTGTCTCTCTCTGTATCTTCAGCAAGTGCACGTGCCCTATAGCAAAAATCTCTCTTAAAAATTATTATAATTATTTTTTAAAAAAGGAGCTAATAGGCAGAGAGGTCAAAAGAGAGATTTCTGATTATTTTCATGTCTTTTATTATTATTATTGTTCCATATGTCAATTGTTTCTGAGAGCCAGATTTTTGTTCTCCCTCACTTTGTTTTATTTATGATAAGGTGAGTGCACAGACATGAAAGTGAAGCGGGTAGTGGTGGTGTAGAGATGAGCACCCTCCACAGGGTCTGGTAACAGCACAATTTCCTTCCTTTAATCTTCCCCCATTGGATCTTGGGCATTCACACACACACCCAATTTGTTTCAGGCAGACTGGGCCTGGGATTTGAACTGTGGTCACCATGTGGGACCCTGTTTCTCCTTAGCAGAATGTTGCTGCTGTAC
This sequence comes from Tupaia belangeri chinensis, assembly GCF_000334495.1. Classification (NCBI taxonomy): domain Eukaryota; kingdom Metazoa; phylum Chordata; class Mammalia; order Scandentia; family Tupaiidae; genus Tupaia; species Tupaia belangeri. The sequence goes on along the minus strand of NW_006159555.1, from coordinate 8,968,565 downwards.
CATGGAGTCAACCTCTTCCCCACTTTTGATATGAGTTAATGAACTCCTTATTCTTGCCTCACTACACTCAATTCATGTTTATTTTTCTTGTAACTAAAAGAGGTTTAAGAAATATTGCTGTAGGTGCTATAAACCTACTTATGGAAAATAAGCAAAAATTGATTAGGTAAATATTTGACAGTTTCACCAAAGGACAGCAGAAGGTATCTATTTTATCTGATTTTAAATTATAATATTCTTTTATTTTGATTCACAGTAAAGTAGAGCTCACCAAGTCAGTTGACAAAAGCTCTCACTTGCTAGGAAAATATTAAAAATTCGGATGATAATTTTGTATTTTACTTGAATATGAGACAAAATGGCAAATGGATTTTAAATGATTTCTAATTATAATAGTATCTTTTTAAAAAATTAGTCTTGTGTTGGACTTTATGCCATAAGCTATTATAGACATACCTGTATTTTCATTAAAATAATAAGGAAGAAAAGACAGAATGAATGAGGAAAGTAAGTTAAAACCTCTAAAGTATCCTTCATTATTTAAATCCTTATATAATTTTTATAGAGAAAAATATATTTTAATATCTAGATGAAAGCCATTCTGCTGTTCTGCATAGGGTCTGTTGAACACAGCAATGGGAAAGCCAGTCCTTATCAAGGTCTTAAGTAATATTGGGTTTATTCTCATTCATTTGACTTTATTAGTTCATCCTATGGCATTTTTTTCATGGAGTTGGGGTTAATTAATCTGTGTTAAGCAAACTGAAAATAGGTCCTTGAATGGTCTCATGAGCTAGCTGGTTGTCAATAGGTCCTTCTATAGAACAGAAAATAATAGATTAATTACTCATAAATGAAATGACAGCCTAGAATACTTGTAATGCTCTATGCATTAGAAACAATAATTGTTGAGTAATGATCTTTGAATTAGAAACAATTATTTTAAAAATAAGATCAGGAGCTCTCCCCTGAGCACAGTGATAAGGTGCCACTCAAAAGAAACTGATCCCACATGGTGTCTCTGGGTCAAATCTTCAGGTGGTTGGCCTGGAACACACCAGCGAGTGCATCAATTCCCAAGATCTGCTGGATGGTGCTTCCACCCTGTGGAAGGTGCTCCTCTCTCACTCTCATGTGTACCTGCACTTGCTGTATTATGAATAAAGCAAAATTAAAAAAAATAAAAACAGGGTCAGCAGGTGGCATGGAAGTTAAATTGCTGGATCCCACATGTCTGACTGTGTGGTTTGAAAATAATACTGGGTGCTTGCACCTGTGTGCCTAAAAATCACAAGGAGAATGAAAGAGAAGGGATTATGTCATAGCTATCACCCCAGGGGAGTTATTTCTCACTGTCTCTCTCTCTCTCTCTCTAAGATCATGTGCCTATAGCAAACAAACAAACAAAAATCTCCCTAAAAACAAAAAGTAAAAACAAAAGCAAAAAAAGTAAAATCAATCTCATTTGGTAAGCAGAGGGCCACAATAAATTAGTGGAATGATTTTGTATCATTTTATCTATCATAAATTATAACATATAATGAAATGAAATAGTCTCATCAACCAGAGTACTCCCTTCATCTATACTGTTAGAACATACACATTTTTCAAGATATACTTGCAAATATTCTTTCAATTACCAAAATCATTGACATTGCCATATTCAGTATTATAGCTTATATTTCATTAACTGCATTTTTAATGGGCAGTTCCCAGCTGAATTGGAAGTTAGCACAACCCTGTTAACATTATGTTTGCAAGTCATATTTTAATGAGATTTCTTTATTGGAAGACACTTTTACATGGATAATATTACACGTGCCCAGGGATTTTGTGCTCTTTTAATCCAAGATTAAATAAAAAGGTGATTTGAAGACAGGGAGCATTGTCTAAATATGCTGCTTATTTACCCTTTTATTCTATCATCTAAAACTTGTGTCTGTGAAATTGATAAAAAGTCTAATGAATATCAACAAAGCAAGACATAGAGTAGTTCACTTATCTTGGCAGATGCTTACTTGTCAATCTTGATGAATTCACTTTCAATGGATTGATCACCCTTCTCTGAAAACAGTTGCTTTTCTTTGGTATAATATCTGCAAAAATGGATCTTCCTTTCCTTTCACAGACAGATAAGTATTGCACAGTCATGAGAACAAAAAAAGCTGAATTTAAAATGTCTACAGCTACTGTAAGCTTATACCATTGCCACTTCTGATTAAAAGGTGAGTTGTTTTCTCCTCTAAATAGCTAATACTGATAACGTGATTTTCCACATATGTGTTGGTTTTGCTGTATAAAGAAATGTATTTCCAAAAAGTCTAAAATACTGGTCTCTTTCCTCCCAATTTCACCTTTAGCCACATCACATCCTCTTTAGGAAAACTGGTATAACAATTTTTAAGCTTGCAAATAGATGAATTAAGAAATAAATTCATGAGGTGATTTACAAGGCAATCTAGAGCACTTACAATAAAAATTGGTTCATAAAATTCAATTTGCACTAATCTTTTCAGACACTCAGGCATGTCACTAGACGACACAGGACTATAAGTAATAAAAGATAAGATTTTAGTGAAATGAATTGAAGGTATAACCAAATACAGATGACTAGCTTAGCAGAGACCAGGAAAATCTCAAAATGGGGAATTATTTTTCTGCGTGAAAATGTCTTTCCACTAGTTTGCCACTTGAAAAAAAATAGTGCAGTTATGAAATGTTCTTCACTTAAACAGGCAAAATTAGGAAAAATATTAATTTTCTGCCTTACTAATTAATATTGTTAATAGGGAAGCTCCTTTGCATGTGTGTGTGTAAACATTGGTTTTGGTGGGAAGATTATAGAGAGACCTGTGGTTTTTTTTTATTAGATATCAGTTAGGCTATTGGAAATTCAAAATGATAAATACAGTATCATTTAAGTGCATTTTCTATGATTTGCGATTCTAGATGGATTCTTTCTAAAACTTGGTGAATTAATTAGAATTTTTTTCATCATCTACACTTTAGAGAATCACAGGTATGATGGGACTTGTCTTAGGATGTAGATTTTATGATAGTAATATCTTCCCTTCACTATATCCTGTTTCCAGCTATACAGAATATTGACAACTTAAACAACTTGCCCCGTGAAGTTTACAGAGTAAAGTGGTAGCAGAATAAAAACTAAAATCATACAGTCTTGAGTATCTAGAAAGTCAGAGTTTGACTATTTAGAAAATATTTTCTAGTAAAACTCCTTTGTTTAGGCTAGAATTCAAATCGATAAGTCTGTGACCATCCTCCCTGAGGGATGATTGTTCATTTCTGTCTCTCTGTCTTTTTCTGTCTCTGGCAAGCCCATGTGCCCTGTAGCAAACATAAATAAATAGATTAATAAATAAAGTCCTTAAATATTTAGTTAAAGTGCTGTGGCTTATTCCTTCCAGAGCTAATAGATTACTGTCCTTTTCTCCTTGAGGCCATACTCAACCTTAGGCTGTTTTTCGTGCAGTGCTCTGCCTCCCACCATTGGAGTGGAAAAAGTACAATATAATCTCATCTCTTTGGGAAGCAGTCACTTGCCTCCTTAATTTTCCTCTAACTGTGTTACCCTACAGCACCTACTGCTACTACTTGCACATTGTGGAAACTAAACAAATGAAACTAAGACTAACTTACTGGAAGATTGTCTCAGTTGAATATTTGTCCATGAAAGCTACTTGCTAAGGATGTGTGAGGTGATAGACAGATGGAATTTTTTTCTTTTTTCATCCCAGGTGACAATATTCAAGTCACCTTGATGATATTTGGTCAGACTTGGGCTTCTTTTGATATTTCAGTCAGTCAGAATATGTCAGCCCACTTCCCACATGGGAAGGTTCTGAATTTACATCAAGAGACTTTTCTGAATATACCTGGCATGCATGTGTCCATGATCCAGTGCAGGTTGAAGCTGGGGATGGCTAGAGGTGTCAAGACCCAGTGGGGGGTACTGTCTCTCTGTCTGTGTCTCTCTTGCTCATGGAAGACATTAACTAAAAATGGAAGTATTAAGTACTTTTCTTGTGGTCACAGATTTTAGAATTTAATGATATCATTTTTAGTTTTTAACATGAAAATTTGTTTTCATTACATTTTTATAAAATTGTTACTAGAATAAGTATATGCTAGTGTTTTAGATACTACTTTTGGAAAAATTGATAACAAACTCCTAGATTTATGATAGTGAAGAATGTTCTCTTTTGTTGCTGGGAAAGATTCACTCTAATATCAAATAATTGTTCAATGTTGATTGTAATCCTGGAACAATATGCATCATACATACATCATATTCAACAAAAAGGGAGTTAAATAATTATTTTATTGGTTATGCACATCTCAGCTAAGCATGCCCACTTATCACAGAAAGAAATTTTTCAGCAAGGAGAAAGGTAAGAGGACTATTCTGTTTGTGTAGATGGCAAGAGAAGAAGTTTAAGGTAGTGGAAGTGTTGATAAGGATGAAGCCAAAAGAGTTTAAGAACTTAAGGCTTTTCATGAGGAACAACCTGAGGGTGAGGACTATCTGACGAAGCTAGAGAGAGAGGTGAGGGGTCATTTGTAGGGGTCACTAAGCCTTTAGCAGAAGAGTAGATGGTACCAGATCATTTCTGGGGGATCCTGGGACTTCCCAGTCCTTGTGGCTCTTCATCCATTCTGTGAGCTTCCTGGATTTTTGTAATTTATAAAATCACCACTCTCTAAAGCTTACTTTCCGTTATGATTCTTTACCTTGTGCACACACACACACACACACACACGCACACACACACACAATTTTGACTGTCATCACTCAGAGAAGGACATTGGAACTTGTCCTTAGGTTTATATGTATGCTTTAGTTTATGCATAGGTGTAAATATCTACACACAGCTTAGTTTATAAGCAAACATCCATGAAACATCAAATAAAAACACATATATTTCTTATGCAGTTAAGCTTGACACAGTAAGAAAAATAACAATTGGTTAAAAATTTGTAGACATATTTAGGAGAACTAATAACTGAGTGCTGTGGAGCATAATACATTTTATCAAAAATAACATTTGTGGGGCTGGCAGGTGGTGTGGTGGTTAAGGGCACTGGACTCTCACATGACCAACCACATTTTGAGTTCTGGACCTGGTGGTTTGCTTGCTCACATTCTCTCTCTTTCTCTCTCTTTCTCTCTCATTCACTCTGTCTCTCACTTATCAAATTGAAATAGATGAAAAATAAATAAAGTTAAATAAAATAATTCTAAAAAAACCCACTTGTATTGGCTTAGCCATGATGATGCTCTGAAATGCTGGAGGCCATATAAAAGATTGGAGTTTGGTTCCTGAATTCGATAGTACACAGCTGGTGTATGGATGCTCATTATCTTGGCTGATTAACAGTGCTGGCATGATACCCTATTTTTTTTTTTTTTTTGGAGAGATTTTCACTATAGGGCGCGTGCGCTTGCCAGACAGACAGAGAGAGACATAGAGACAGAAAGTGAGAAATCACCCCCCAGAGGGGATGGTCATGCCTCAATCCCTTCTCCTCCATTCTCCTCTCGGGATCTTGGGCACGCATGCACATGCGCCTGGCGTGAGTTTTAAGCCACCGGGTCCAGGACGCGAACCACGATCGATTACGTGGGAGTCCAGCGACATAGCCATTACGCTAACTGCTGGTTCCCCCCTATTGAAGATGCTTGTCTTTCTCGTTCTCACACACAGATACACATAAAATAAATAAATACACATGAAAAAAATAATATCGTGGGTGGAGAAAACTTAACTCTCATAATATATAATAACAGAATAAACTGTATAGAGGAGTCACATTTGAAAGTTTTAAAAATGGACTTTTCTTTGTGATATACCTGAAATAATAACATGGATGAGCAATAATCCTAAAACAAAATGAAGGAAACAAAGTAAGAAAACAGAATTTTCTAAAAATAGTGATACTAACTTGAGCAGGGAACAAAATGACAAAAGGGGATTTTAATTATGAGCCCTTTATCATCTCATTGATCAGCTTTGCCTAAAGTGGAAGCAGTTTCACATTTTACATTGAGTTTCATGGTGAAAATAAACTGAAATGGCTGGGCCAATTTACATTCCTACCAACAGTGTAGGTGTTCACCACATCCCCACCAGCACTTACCATCATTTTTTGTTTTTTAAATCTTAATCATTCTTACTGGGGTTAGATAGTATCTCATTTTAATCTGCAGCTCACTTATGATGAAGGATGTTGAGCATTTTTTTATATGCCTTTTGGCTATTTGTATGGCTTCCTTAGAGAGTTGTTTATTCAGCTCATTTTCCTATATTTTAATTGAGCCTATCATTTTTATTTGGCTAAGCTGCTTGAGCTCCCTGTGTATTCTGGTTATCAGTTCCTTTTCTGAAGTATAGTTTACAAAAATATTCTCCCATTCCCCGGGCAGTCCATTCACCCTAATTACTGTGTCTTTTGCCATGCAGAAACTTCTTAAACTGATGTAATCCCACTTGTCTATTTTTGGGGTTATCGACTGTACTTTGGGAGTCTTATTTAAGAAGTCTTTGCCTACCCCAATGTCTCCCAGAGTTTCCCAGTGTTTTTCCAGTAGTAGTTTTATTGTTTGAGGTCTTAGGTTTTGATTTTTGATCCACTTTAAGTTAATTTTTGACAATGGTGAGAGGTTTGAAAGGCTAGATGATACAGAAACAGAAAATGGTTTAGATACCAGGTACAGTGTGGGAAGAGGGTGGGAGAAGGAGAATATAAGGAAAGACATTAAGGAGAAAAAGAGAAGCAAGACATTTATGGGACAAATAAATGGGTTATAATCTGTTGATGATAACATGTATAGTATCCCCAACTGGACTGGTGAGAAATGTATTCAGGTTGGAATATTCACTTTACAAGCTAAGTGATGTATGTGATTGAATGTATAAAAGCAATTAAATTAAAATAAAATATATATTAAAAAAACTGAAATGGCAAAAAATCACTTTCAGAATAAATTGTATCACAGTTGAAAAGCAAATAATAATAATGCCAATGTTATTTTGCTAAAGTCTTTTGTGGATTAAAAAAATTATGACTAAATGTATTTGTCATGTTAGTAGAGTGTTGATATTTGAATTAAAAAAATCTAAAAAAATGGGCTATATTTCAGTTGAAATATGCTTTTCCTAAGTTAAATATATCACAGGATCCATTTTTATATTTTTTTGCTTAGTGTTATATCATGCTTTTCACCGCATTCAGTATCATACTTGTGAATAAAAAATACTCTAGCATAGCTGATAATGGGCTCTATATACATTCTGTAATTTGAAGATTTATTTGGTAGGAAACAGCAAACCATAAGTGTATAACAACAGGTAATACAACAGGTGAGTAAAATAGTGAATGGTGGGACTAGCAGATGGCGAAATGTTGACGTCGCTGGACTCCCATATAGTTGAACGCAGTTTGACTCTCAGACCTCGCGGCTTAAACTCACGCCAGTCACTCTTACATGGCTGCCCCAGATCCAGAGAAGAGAATGGAGGAGAGGGAATTGTGGCATGTCATCCCCCCTCCTCCCCAGGGAGAGGGGGGGTGATTTCTTGCTTTCTGTCTCTCTGCCTCTCTCTGTTTCTCCAGCGAACTCATGTGCCCTGTAGCAAAAAACCTCTCCAAAACAAAAACAAAAACAACAACAAAGAAACCCCCCCAAAAATCCACCACCACAACAAAAAAAAATACCACAAGAAACAAACAAACAGAAAAACAGTGTCATCAAATCGCAGTTTTCTTTTCAAGAGATTATTTTTTGACTTCAAGCCTTTGCTGTCCGAGTGACCAAGTTTCTGGGACACAGGATGAAGGACAGATTTGAGTCACGTTGTGTTCAAAGTCCTTTCTCCTTATCAGCAATTGAAAAGTTGTATTGGGTCAGACTTCTTGTATTAGCCCCTTTCTTATGCAGAATGGGTCTATTTCTGAAAGAGTTTTTAGATTCCTGCTTACAGACCCATTAGCTTGCCAGACATTTCCACATGTGTCTGAACCCCAGAAATTGATATAATTCAAGCCCTTTCTCGGTCCTATAAATAGGCTTCTGACATGCCTCTCTTAGAGTTTATGAAACGTGCATAAACCCGTCTAAATGCCAGCATTGAGTAGGAGTGTCTTTTTAAAATTTTTTTTTCCCAGACAGAGAGATAGAAAGCGAGAAATCATCCCCCCAGGGGAGATGGCCATGCTGCATCCCTTCTCCTCCGTTCTCCTCTTGGGATCTTGGGCACACACGCACAAGTCTCCGGTGTGAGTTTAAGTCACCAGGTCTGGGACTCGAACCACAGTCGACTACATGGGAGTCCAGTGACATAGCCATTATGCTAACTGCTGGTCCTGAGTAGGAGTGTCTTAAACTGAGCTTTTTGCTGGTTACAGTATAAATAAAGTAGAATATAATTGGATAGCTTGGTGTCAAATAGTACTGCTTGATGAATTTTCACATATTTGATCTTCACATAAACACTATGAGGTACATAGGGGAGGCATTTCTTACCATGCCATTATAAAACAAGAAAGTAGTAGGGGATGTGAAACAAATGGGAGAGATGTTTGAAAGTCGCTTTCTCATTATTGAAAAGGAAGATAATAGGAAATTGAACCGATTTTGAACTTGCAAGAGCAGGAGGATGGTAGGTAATTGACAACCAAAAGGACACAAAGGAACTCAATGAGGGAAGAATCAAAGAAAATGAAAAAAAAATAGAGACATGACATCTAGTGATTATAAATAAATGTAAGGAGAAAACGCTCTCTCCCTGAAATCCAGAATAAATATAAAGTTTCTTGGCATAGAAAGATAGTGAAACAACATACTTCTGAATTTGCTTTTGATAAACTGCAGAAGAAGAAATAAACTCAAGTAGTTAAGTCATTTAGTTGAAAAAAGTATCTATCAAATATGATCAGGTTTGTAGAACATCAGTGATTCATTAATACTGCAATTAATCCACTTTATGACACCATTCAACATAAGATACACCAATGTTTTGTGTCTCACTGAAAAAAAATTTTAAATGCTGTCAATTAAACATGGTAAGTTGGCAATTGCGTCATGTAGCCTGATTTCAGAACTAATAAAATACTGAAATGTGTTTCTCAGGATAATTGAATGACATTAATTACACCCTCCAAATATGGTTTTATGTGGGTAAAATCTGTACAAATTAGTGGATGTAGTTTATTGCGCAAAGGCCATTTTACCTTGTTGGCTAATGATGCGAATCACCTGTCATGTGACAATCTGGGAGAAATTTAACTTCATCGACGTTATAAATACAGCATAGTATTGCAATATATGGAGCATTTAATTCCCAAGAAATATATTATGTAAAGTTACCTCAGTGGAAATAGGTGAAACACATAATATATTGAAGATTTTAAATATTATATTCCCCAATAACTTTACATGCGTGTTTAATCGCAAAATATTTGTTAAAGAATAGACTAAACATGTTTTAAAGTCCCTCCAATGATAGAGGAAAAGTTTTCCATGGATAATATCATTTTCAATCACCTAAAGCATAAAAGAGAGAACCAGTTACCAGGACCTGTACAATGAGATCAGCTAAGAAAGAACCTATCTTTGGGCTGACCTTTGATATAAGGATAATTTCTAGTCTGCTTAGATATATTTAAAAATTCAAATCAAATAACAAAACCAGCAAGTACCTGAGAAACTGATGTGGATGATATCTGATTAAAATTTAATGTTATCTTGAATGGCAAGTGAGTGGTTTTAAGTCAATAACCCCTATATCTGATGGATGTCTGAGGAAATCTTGAATATTTCATTTATTTTCTTGTTAAAATAACCTTGAAAGAAGAAAGAAGTAGACCTGACTCTTTGGTCAAGAAACCTAAAACAAGTGAAAAGTACATTTGACTAGGAATCTCTATGCCTATATTTCTGTCTTAGGGCTCCTAAAGAAGTAATCATATGACAGAAAAATTCTTAAATAACTAGGCCTTCAGTTTCATCTTCTATAAAATGAACAGACCACAGTAAGCTAAATAATGTGTAAAAAAAATCTCTTTCTACTCTAATTATAAAGAGGCAACGGTCATGTTATCAAATGTGTTATTTTATATTTATTTTATTTTATTTATTCATTCATTTTATTTTAATTTGACCAGACACACACACACACACACATACACATACAGAGAGACAGAGAGAGAGATACAGAGAGAGAGAGAGAGAGAGAGAGAGAGAGAGAGAGAGAGAGAGAGAGAGAGAGAGAGAGGAGAAAAGAAAAGAGAAGAGAGAGAGAGAGAGAGAGAGAGAGAGAGAGAATGAGTGAGAGAAGGAAAGTGAGAATGCAAGCCCCAGGTCCAGGACTCATACTATACTCATAATATAGTCAGTCATGTGGGAGTGTGCAGCACCTCAACCATCACATCACCTGCTGGTCCCTGGGTTATGTTTTATAATATAAAGTTAGTATAAAAATAAATGCAACTTATTTGAGAAAGATACCTGTTTTCTCTCCCTCTCCTCTCCCAGCCCCCAAGAAAGTAGAAGAATTTTATTGAAAAATTTTAAGAGAAATCAGGGAGATTGTACTTTCCAGTAAGACAGAGTAGTTTTTAGTCCATCTAATATCTGTTTGAAAATAGTTAAATTGAACTAAAAAAAAAATATGTTTGAAGAGACTATCAAAATATGAGGAACCCAAATTCTAGAGAGAAAGAGACTCAGGGATGTGAACTTGACATCGTGTTGCATTAATTCTAAAACTGGGGAAGGAAGAGACAGAAAGTCTAAGTAGGTGGCCAAGTAGGCAATGGCAGGTAAGCAGAGTGTTCAATGGTCTCACAGGGCTGGGGACACGACATGGGAGATCATGGCACCAAACAGAGTCAAACAGTTTTGAGAGAGCAGGGGAGCACAGAGAAGCCAGCATGATCTCAGCATGCTTTTCACTTTGAGGCATTTGGTGATTTATATGTGGCCCAAGCTTTAAGTATAAACCAAGAGAAAGGCACAGGTAAGAGGCTGAGACACTAGGTAGATCCTTCAAGAATCTTACTGTCCTAGAGAGGTAAAAAGTAGAATTCAGATTCACGAGAGGGAACAATCCAAATGTTCACGAACAGATGAAGGGATTGAAAACGTGTGGTGCATATACTCCATGGGATACTATTCCGCTATAAAAAACAAGACACTGGCATTTGATAAAAAGTGGACGAATCTGAAAGATTTATTGCTGAGTGAAGCAAGTCAGGCTATGAAAGAGAGACATTCTATGTCTCCATTTAACATATATTGACCGTCTACACTCTTTGGTAGAGACTGAAAGACTGGAGGGTATAAAAGCATTGAAAATAGTTAGGGACACTGGAGACAGTGTGGGAAGAGGGTGGGAGTGGAGAAGAGTTTAAGGAAGTTAGAAAAATAGAAAAGTGAGACATTTGTGGGACAAGAAATGGTTTATTACCTGTTGATGATAACGTGTATAGCATTCTCAACTGGATTGGTCTGAGGTGTATTTCATGTTAGGTAAATTCTCTTTACAAGCTACATAATGTATAATGATTGAATGTGTTAGAAACTGCTATGGAGTAGGGACCCATACACACTCTTGGGGCAAAGATACAGGTAAATCCGAAGGAGTGTTATTTGTACATAATGATAAAAATAATCTCATGTTGCATTAAGTATGTATGTTAATTATATTATTAAGTAAGAAACATATATGTTAATTTTTTATATAATTATATGGCAACTATAACCAAAACACAGAGATTTTTTGTTCTAAGTTAATAACATTGTCAGGCAAGTGACAGAAGTACTAAAATATATTAGAGTATAATAAGTCAAGGAAGGGACATTTAAATCTCAGAGCCATCACTAAAAGAATAAGAAATTAAGAAGGTAATAAAGAAGAAAATGGAATATAAAATATTATCACTTAAAAAAACAAGAAAAGAAAAAAAGAGACAGCCTCAAAAATAAACATAGCAACACATTTAAATCCAAATTTATTAATATTTACATTAAATGTAAGAAGAGTAAATTTTTCAATTGAAAGGCAAAGGAAAGGATAAAAGTACCTATAATTAAACTTACAAGACACGTAACTCAAATATGAGCAAACAGTAAAAGTTAAAACTAAAAGACTGGAGAACTTTCTGTCGACAATGCAAATCCTGCCTGGTACTGCTTTCTTTACCTCAAACAAAACAAAATAAAACAAAAAGTTGATGAGTCTAGATTAGTATCAGCCAATAGTATTCAAGTCAAGGAACATTACACATGATAGAGAGTTATTGCAAAATATATGGGTCATTTCACCTGGAAGCTGTTAACATTCTAAATTTGTATTTACCTAGTTATATAGCTTCAACATGTATAAAGCAAACACTGACAGAAATTAAAAGAGAAATGAAAAAATTTGTAATCATAGAGGAAGTCTATATATAACCTGTGTCTGTCAGTAATGGATAAGAAAAATAGGCAAGATTCAGTAAAAATATAAAAGATGGGAACAAAATGAGCTGAGTGTGGTGTTGTGTGCCCGCAACAACAATTCAGCAACTCAGGTGGGTGAGGCAGGAGGATAATGAGTTGGGGGCCCACCTGGATCAAGATAGCAAGACCTTATCTCAAAAAAAAAAAAAATCATGGAAGTTTCATTTTTTTCCTTTTCAGTCTTTACAATTTATTTTTTCCAGCTGCTAGTGCAATGTTAAAGACTTGAGCAACAAGCATCCTTGTCTGCTTGTCTGGTTCCTGGTCTCAGGAGAAAAGTTTTCAATATTCCACCTTTAAACATGACTTTTCAGACCAGCCAGTGGCATGGAGGTTAAGTCAGCTGGATCCCACATGGCCGACTGTGCAATTCAAATTCCAGACCTGGTGACTTGGAAAACATGGTAGGAGTGAGTGTGTGTGTGTGTGTGTGTGTGTGTGTGTGCCTGAAAATCCTGAGAAGAGAATGGAGAGGAGATTGCAACATGACCATCCTCCCTGGGGAAGAGATTTCTCACTTTGCCTCTCTCTCTCCCTCTCCAGTAAGCCCTAGTGCCCTATAGCAAAACAAAACAAAACAAAACAAAACAAACAAAACATAAAACAACGACGACAAAAAATGATGTTTCAAGTAAACTTGTTTCCACATGAATTTAATCGGCTTCTTACAGGGCCAAAATTATAGCCAAATTTTGAAATGAAGCAGAAACCTGGAAGAATTACACTGCTACAAACACAACATAAAGCTACAATAATTAATACAGTGTATTTATTATTCAGCAAAAATAGACAAAGGAGAAGAAAAGTACCCAGATTAGATTAATTTACATATGGTCTTCTTGATTTATTTCAAAAACAACACTACAGGTTGGTTTATTTTTCTTTCTTTCTTTCTTTTCTTTTCTTTTTTTTTTTTTTTTAACATTTACTTATCTATTTATTTGTTATTGTTAAGCCACCAGGTCTGGGGCTTGAACTACAGTCAGCCATGTGGGAGTCCAGTGCCTCAACCACCTCATCACTTGCCTGTCCCAAGGATAGACTTTTCAAACAATGGTGCTAGATTATTTGAAAGTCTCTATGAATAAAAATGGACTCTAAAAGCACTTTTTTCCTACTGCTTAGTGTGTGTACTCACCCGAGAGATTGAGACAGTGAGAGAGAATGAAAATACTCTTTCAATTGGGTGTCATCACACCATAATCCCCTTTCTTCTACTCTTCCTTCCCACCAGTATTCTAAATATACACTCACATGCATTTGGTGTGTCACCCCGCCCACCTGTCAAACCTAATGCCAAACCACCAGGGCCAGTACTCAAACTATGGTCTGTTATGTGGGCGCTAGCTCCTTCAACTGCTGAGCCATAGTGCTGGCCAGATAGAAAAAGACTCTGGACTCCTGCTTTGTAGCATACATGAAAATTTATTTCTGGTGGTCTAAATTTCTGATATGTCTAAATGCCAAAAGTAGAACAGAAGATGAGAGAGTTTCTTTATAACTTACAGCAGGTAAAAATTTCTCAACAGGCTATAAGAACACTAATTATAAAGAAATCATTCATGTAGCAAATTTCGCCTACATAAGAACTGTTGTTCACCCAAGGAATGTATTAAGAAAGCAAAAATACCAGTCACAGAGTGGGAGAAGACTTTTGCAGTGCGTATATCGGACAAAGGTCTTATACACAGAATGTATAATGAACTCCTAGAACTCAACAGAAAAAGTAGAGAATGCAATGAAAAAATGTACTGTCTCTCTTTCATGCACACACAAATATATGAATGACTAACAAAGAATAATGTACTCAATCTTTCTGTTTTTCAGAGAAATGGAAATGAAATCTCCAATGTCAAAATAAACACACAAGCTTCAATGTGACAATGCATGCACTAGAATGGCTAAAATGAAAGACTGATAATATTAGGAGTTGGTGAGAATGTGGAGCCACTTGAATTATTACACATTACTGATGGGAATTTAGTAGTATGCTTTGGAATATTGTTTACATTATCTATGTTTTTGAAATTTGATTCAACAATTTCACTCATAGATAGATACCCAAGTGTTATAAACATATACACACATGCACCAAAAGCATGTACAGGAATTTTCATAACAGCATTTGTTAATAGTTTCAAAATGGTAACACCTAAAAGTCATTTAATAGTTACATAGACAAATAAATTTTGATATATCCACATAATGGAATAATACATAGCATTAGGAACAAAGAAATTACAGCTACATATAACATGATTGAAGCTCATAAACTAAATGTTGAAGGAAGAAAGTCAATGAATACATATTGTGCAATTCTATCTATAAGAAGTTCAAAAATACAATTAATCTATGATGATGAAGAATGGTTACTTCTGGCAGGACTGCTAATGACTTGGATGCTGAAGAAGATGGGCTTCTCGAGTGCTGGAATAATCCATGTTTTGATTTGTTAGTTTGTTCACTTGGTAGTATGTTCATTTTGTATGTCTTATAGATCAATAAAATATTTTAAAAATGCATAAGATTCTAGATAACGGGGTGACAAAATTTATGTTTAATATTCTCTAAGAAAATGAAAACATCTAAATGGAAGACTTGTAATGGAAATATTAGCTGGCTTGATTTCATCTTAAATAAAGTATATGAAGGGAACCAGCAGTTAGCGTAATGGCTATGTCGCTGGACTCCCACGTAGTCGACCGCGGTTCGTGTCCTGGACCCGGTGGCTTAACCGCGATAGCATGCCGCTCCGTGGTACCGACCCCAGTGAAGGGAGACCGAGGTTCGTTTCCTGGGTTGACTTGTACGGGCTGGGCGTGCATGCGTGTGTCGTGGTCCTGGCCGCCTGGGGGCTAGGGCGGCAGGGGTGGGGATGAACTGCGGCATGAGACTTTGTTGAGGTTGCCTGTCTTTTTCTCCCTCTCTCGCTCATGGAAGGATTAAATAAATAAACTAACTTAAAAAAAGAAAATATAGGTCTTCATGCAAAGTACAATTTGTAGTTACTTGTTTGTTTAAAAAATAGTATATGAAGGGAACCAGCAGTTAGCGTAATGGCTATGTCGCTGGACTCCCACGTAGTCGACCGCGGTTCGTGTCCTGGACCCGGTGGCTTAAAACTCACGCCGGGCGCGTGTGCGTGCGTGCCCAAGATCCCGAGAGGAGAATGGAGGAGAAGGGATTGCGGCGTGACCATCCCCCCGGGGGGTGATTTCTCACTTTCTGTCTCTATGTCTCTCTCTGTCTGTCTGGCGAGCGCACGCGCCCTACAGTGAAAATCTCTCAAAAAAAACAAAAGTACATGAAATGCCTTTGAATGTGAGACAATAAGTTAGATTAGAATAGATCATCAAGTTGCAACTAAAATCTGAAGAATAACTGCCTATGGGCAGTGTAAATAAAGGTTGAGTGTTTGATTATTTGGAGGAAAACAATCCAGGCCTAATGAACCTCGAGATAGAAAAATGACAGAAATAAGTATAGGCCTAGATTTCGATACCTGCAATATATGTGGAACGGTACTTTTTATATTCCAAATAGAGGACAAATCTTCTACCCATTTTGAGATCACAGAAGTGATGTACTTTTAAAATTTTAAATAGAAGGTACTTATATTTAGTTAAATAATACTTGAAAGATAAATTAAAAATATTCATGTTTAAAGTGACTTTTGAATAATGGCAATCTAGCAAAATATTTCTCTTTCGTGTGTTGTGTGGTGTTATGGTTTGGCTGATGTTTGTCCCCCAAAGTTTCATGTTTCAGAAGTTGATATTGAGAGGTGGTGATGACTCCTGGGTGGTGATTCATTACGATGATTGCATTATGGTACCAACATTCCTGTCCACAGATTAATGCAGTCTCTGGGATCCAATGAGCAAGAACCAAAAAGAACAATTCTCAAGGAGAATCCACCCTATGACATAATTTATCTTTAACCAGCTGTAGCATCCTGGGCTGGTTGCTATGAAAGTGCGAGAGCTGCCTGCAGCTTGCTGTCTTTCTCTCTGCACATACTTGTCATCCTCTGTAATTGTTCCTGAAGCTCCCCAAGATGGGCCATAGTAACCTGCCTCAAGTCAGGTCTTAGAAACTCAAATCTTCCCTCACCTTTAAAGCTCTCATTCTAGAGAGGTCCTGTTCCATATCCAGGAGGAAGGAATGCTGCACAGAGAGGCCAAGAATCTGAATATACAGGTCTTGCTGGGTTTCCTCAACCCGTCATTAGTATTTCATGCCAATGCAATGAAGTCTTTATAAAAACTCAAAGAGGGCTTCTGGACAGCATAAGGGGGTTCCTAGAGGAGGACTGGGCCTGGAGAGGGCATTGAAGGGCTACATCCCTTCTTACATGCTTGCCCTATATATCTCTTCAACTTTATCCTTCATAATATTCTTTATATTAAACTAGTGAACCTAAGCACTTCCTTGAGTTCTATAAGAGACTCTAGCAAATAAATGGAATCTAAGAAGTGGGCAGAGTTGTGGGAATACCAATTTATAGCTGGTCTCAGAAGCATAAGCAAAACAATCTTGTGGGGCTTGTGATTGGCATTGTCAGGAAGAGGGGCAGTCTTGAGGGCTGAGCTTTCACTGTCTGTGGGATCTGACACGTTCTCTAAGTAGATAGCGTCAGAACTGAATTGAATTGGAAGACATTCAGCCGGTGTCTGGTGCAGAATGGCTTGCTTACTTGTTGGTGAGGAGAAATCTCTCACACATTTTGAGATCACAGAAGTGATCTGTGTTGAGAGAGAAGAGAGTAAAAATAGTTTGGGTTTTTCTGACTCAGTATTCTTTTAGATCAAACGGAAAAAAGTGTAAGAGCAGAGTAAAAATTATTTAAAATTCGTACCTGTATCTGTATTTAACTTTTATTGCCCCTCATTATTAATGATACCTAGCATTTTAATTACCATCTCTTTTCCCTCTTGGCCATAGTCAATTGGCACAGGGTGTGCTTTACAATAATTTATTTTTTGACCTCTATCTGTGATGTATAACTGGGATGACCATATACTTTAGTTTTCCCTTATCGTCCTGGAATAATTATTGTAAAAATTGCCAGAGTCAAAATGGAGTCATTGTGTTGGCGTGTATTAAACTCTGACTAAACCAAGCTGGAGAAACTCATAGAGGGGATGTTTTATCACTCAGTGTTTAAAAATCAAGAACTATTATGTAGAAGACTCTGAACCACAACCTTGCACAAAAACCACTGCAACTTTACACAAAGACTGCTTCCGCAAAGACATTTGCAAAGAAACTGCCTATCCACCTTCAGACTGACACCACCTTTGTTACTGATCCTGGTAGCCAAAGATAATTATCCTAAAACGACCGGTATAATCTACTCCTGCCCGTTCCCCACTTGTGGCTTTTGCCTTTAAAACATGCCTAGAGATTGTAAGAGGGCGGTGTACATACTCAGGTGAACTGAGTTAGAAAAACATGAGTCTTTGGGGGACAAACTATTATCCCAACCCTAACAGGTAATATTAGGGGATCAGAGTATAGATCTAGCAGGTGTATCCAGGCTGCAGCCCTCAAACATGGCTTGAATAAACTTCTTTTACTTTACATACTTCACCTTAGCTTACTTAGGTTGACACTATTGATAGCGTTCCCTTTTTGCTCTCAAAAAGTGTTCTTATTTGAATGATAAATTATATAGTCAGTCCAGTGATCGAATCAGAGTCGAAAGAAGGGACTAAATCATTTGCCATCCCCGCCCCCCCATATATTTTCCTTTGCTGGTAACAGAATGGAGATGTGGATTCAGTAGCAAGGATGGCAGAAAATGGTATCATGCTAATGGTACACCAATAGCATGAACCATTTGATACATTCAGTGCTTTAGGAAGAAATGGAAATGGTAGACAGGGCTGGTTTTTTGCTCAGGGCTTTGCCTGCATTTGACAGATTGGAGGATAAGTGATCATGGTCTCACAGAACACACCTCTGGAATTTTAAGAGGAACATTGTTATAAGGGCATAATACACTCTGTGCCAGTCACTCACCACGAGCTGAGTCCTTTGCATTTGTGACCTCATTCAGTTTTCCCAACAGCTCTCTGAGGTCAATGTGTTCATTTACAGATGAGGAAACTGAGGCTTAGTTTGGAGAGGCAAATTTCCAAAGATCAATGACCTCACACATACGTAAATGAATATTTGGATGTTGGTTTAATTACATTGAGAACTGCATGTGGAGAGATGAGTAGTGTCTTAGTTTGTTACTGTTGCTGACAGAAATACCTAACACTGAATGAATTTAGAGAGGTTTTTTTGGACCACGATTCTGGTAGCTGGGAAGACCGAAGGTGTAAGGTGGCCTACAACATGGTGGAGAGCAGGATTTTGAGCAGAGAAGCTGTCCATCACTTTTGAGTCTCATTCCCTGTGCTTATATACCCACCAGAATTGAATCGCAGGGGTCTTGTCCTAATTATATTGATACTATCACACCCAAAGGCCCTGACTTGAAGCGCCATGAAGGAATTTTCACTTAACCTCTTTATAATGCACTCAGATCACAAGACATGGATTTCTGGGTGACATTCAAATTGAAAAACAGGAACGTTTGGGGGACAAACTTGTTATCCAAATCATAACAGGTAATATTAGTGGAAAAAATTACCACAGTAAAGATTATTTGTTAACATTTTCCCCCCAAAACTAAGTGTGCTAGGCACAAAAATCGTTTTTCAGATTTGCTTTCATTTGAATTTTTGTTAATTTCCCTACGAATGAATACTTTTTCCTGAGAAGTATAAAATGGCCTCTGAGGCCTTCCTGTCTGGCCCCTCTCTCCTGCTCTAGACTAAACTTATTCCATACACATATCACATTCTCTATATTCTTGCTCCCTGGAGTTCTTTCCATTTCTGGAACCAAAATCACTCTCTGTTTACTCTGTTTGCATACACTGTCACCTCTCTTATAACATCTCATCTGTGATGCAGCCTGTGTTTCTGCTGATCCATCTCTGAGAATTGCTTCCTTACAAGATCTCTGGCTTCTAGACCAGAATAGTTTTTCGTCACATACTAGTACAGTATCTCTACTTCCCTTTTAGTTAGGCGCATCATACCTGCAATTTATTATTATTATTATTATTTTTGGAGAGGTTTTTGCTATAGGGCATGTGCGCTCGCCAGACAGACAGAGAGACAGAAAGCGAGAAATCCCCAGGGGGGATGGCCATGCCGCAATCCCGTCTCCTCCATTCTCCTCTCGGGATCTTGGGCACGCACACACATGCACCAAGTTTGAGTTTTAAGCCACCGGGTCCGGGACGCAAACCACAGTCGACTACATGGGAGTCCAGCAACATAGCCATTATGCTAACTGCTGGTCCCCACACCTGCAATTTTTATAAACCTCGCAACATCAGTGACAGTCTGATATGTCCAAAATTTCATTGTATTTCCAGGACTTGGCATAAACCCTGACCTCTGGCACACATTCCTGTACTAGTCAATATTGAATAATGAATATTCCACCATCATCTATATTCCATGCAATTATTTTGTTTGACTATGGTTTTATGTCTAAAGCGTAACTAAATGTGTTTTATAAAAACTTGAAGCATTTGACATTATATTCATAAAAGCAAACAGGAACACAAAGCTTTGACTATATTTGTTGGAAAGACTTTGTGCTTATTTGAATCCATAAAAATAAAGAAGAAGTAGAAGAAATGCATATCTCTATATTTCTATGGAATTACTTTGTTTTATTTGCAGTAAGGTTCACCAAAAGCTTAATTAGCACTCTTAAAAGCAAAGAAGTAATGCCTGACATGATTCGCTTCTATCTGGAGCAAAATTAAAAAGAAAAATGTAAGGTGTGAAGACTCGGAGGCACTCAGAATGTATCAATTATTTATACTAACATTCATTACTGACTAAAAGGCAGGAGAAAGGCTTTGGGGAATTGTAGGGCTCATGTAATTTCTCTCTAATTATTCTAATTTACTGTAATTAAGACACTAAAATAATCCTGAGAGAAAGCAGTAATGTCTTTTAATATTAACTGAGGGGGGAGAAAGCTATTCTGCATTTTTAGCTTTATTTACTATAACTTTTCAATATGACAGAAAGATCGGTCATGACTTGTAAAAGTTGAAAAAATTATGGCTTTTAGAACTCCTAATGTGGAACTTGAAATTCTAACATTTAAGTCTATAAAGTATTCATAAATTCATAAAATCTATCATATCATTGCTATAAATGAACTCTATCAAGATCACACCTTTTAGAAAAATGACACCTTTAATAGACAATTTTAGGGTTTCAAGACTAGAGAAAAATACAAAGAAATAAGTATGAGTTAGATAGTCTCTTTGCAGAAGTCACCCCTGGGTGGTGAAATGGCTTTGGAAGGCAGAATTACGACAATAGATATGAAGTATGATATTTATTATTTAATAAACCCACAGAAACTATCAAAGTAGTGCCATATTACATTTTTCCTCATGTAATTACGTACCAATTTCTACTGTTGTTGGGTTGTTTGGGATTGAAAGAAGCATAGTTTCTGATGAAAAGTCCACCGTGTTGGTACTAAATGCAGGTTATGTTGCCACTCAAGTAGCTGCCTCGGGGGCTTGGGAGTTGTAGAGGCTAGAAAGACATCAGGAGACTCAGCCAGGAGAGGAGGCAGAATGTGGAAACAGGACTGATCTCTGATTATTTAAAGATCTTTCAGAGAATGGTAAATTGGGACGTCATGCTAAATTCATGACTTTTTTTTTTCTTTGAAAACTTCTACTTGTAGGAATAGTTTTAATTCCTAGCAAGTCAGAGAAAAGCTACACTTCTTTTTCTTCTTTTATGAGAGAAGGAGGAAGAAATAGAGCCAGAAAGAGAGAGAAGAGGCATTTTTGACAGGACCTTGCCATGTCGCGATGGACTACAGGCGCCTTCATCTATTTAGATGGGCAACGCAGGCCTCCCATGTGGCCTCAGCCAATGTACAGTGGCATGCGCTTGCTAGTGCGATGCTGCAGGGCTGGGCTGGGACCCTATTCTTGCATTTTTATACACTACATTTTTTCCCCAGTTTTTACTAATGTAAAAAACACTGCAATGAATATCATAATATTCAGAAGATTTTTATTTTTAGGTTATTACTCTGGGATATCTATGCAAAAAATGTGAGTAAATTTCTGGATAAACTATGAAAGAATAGGGAGAGTAGCTGTAAGTGAGTTGAGAACGAATTTCTCACAGTCAGAAGTTGTATGTGTGTTATTCCCTGGCAGGCCTGCTGCAAGAAGAAAGAGAAGCTGGTAGCAAATTGGCCGCTGAAGGAATCTTTCCTCAGCTTAATGGCACAGTGTAAACTGCAGTGTGGCCTGTGACTTGCTTCATTCCTGGCTCTATGAAGATGACATCTGACTAGTGTTAAATAAAAATTATAGGAAGCCATTGTTTTGAGCTATGCTACCCAGCAGGCCAGAATGAAAATCAAAATAGGGTCACTCACGCTAAAATTCCATGTTCCAAGTCAAAACTAAGTTGTTACCTGACCTGAGGAGAGAGAGGTAACCCCAAACAGAGCAGTTTCAATCAGAGTAATGACAAAGTTCCCTTCGTTTAATCCTTACACAAAAGAAATAACCTCCTGTAACCTTAAGTTAACTAATCAATTATTTTCCTGTTGACCTGTCTTCCCCTCTTACCTTATGTGGAACTTTAAAATCCCCGATCTGCTTTTCATTTCCTTCAGCCCACAGTCTATAAAACCAGGCTCCTCTGTATGTTCATTGGAACATGTATTCTATTTTACAAGATGAAGTGTTGCCTGATGCTCGAGTCACAACTAAAGCCAATTAAGATTTTTAAATACAGGGCCAGCAGTTGGCGTAATGGCTATGTTGCTAGACTCCCACGTAGTTGACTGTGGTTTGCGTCCCGGACCCGGTGGCTTAAAATTCACGCTGGGCGCGTGTGCGTGCGTGCCCAAGATCCCGAGAGGAGAATGGAGGAGAAAGGATTGTGGTGTGACTATCCCCCCTGGGGGGTGATTTCTTGCTTTCTGTCTCTATGTCTCTCTCTGTCTGTCTGGTGAGCTCACATGCCCTATAGCAAAAACCTCTCAAAAAAAAAAAAAAGGTTTTTAAATACAACATAAGCAAGTTAAGACATTTTTCTCACCAGTCTGGCCAACCTCAGGACATTATTTAAAATTGTTTTTAGAAATTTGCCTTGAGAAGAAAAATTTCTCAAGGTGTTCCTTTTTTTTTTAAAAAAAATGTTTTATTCTATTTATTATTATCATTTTCCCCATGTATTCACCGGAGAGAGACAGAGAGGGAAAGTGAGAAAGCAAGCCACCAGGTCTGGAACTCGAACCTGGTTGGCCATGTGGGAAGTCTAGTGCCTCAACCATCATGCCACCTGCTGGCCCCAACTTCAAGGTATTATTGTGGGATCACACCAAGATGATATTTTGACAGTGTTTGGAGAGGATGCCTGAATGCAATAGTCAACCACAGCTACCCTTCTCAAACACAGAGACACAAGAAAGGGCAACATGTAGTCGGAGATTTGTCCCTAAACTCCTTTTGGAGCTATGGTCATCCCGACTGGGTCCGCACAGGGCTCCTCTGACCCAAAGTCATAAAAAATCTTAGAGCTATTATTCTAGTCTGAGCAGACATGAGGACCCATCCCATTGGTTATTACTTAGGTTGGATATGATTCAAAAGAGAAAGCAAGTGTCTGCCAGTGTATCAGGCATTGTATTATCTTTCTCTTTCTTTGAAAAAATATAAGCACTGGGGCCGGCAGGTGGCATGGTGGTAAAGGCGCTGGAATCCCATATGATCAACCACAGTTAAAGTCCTGGACCTGGTGGCTTGCTTTCTCCCTTTCTCTATCTCTCCTTGGTCAAATTAAAAAAAATAAAAAATAGTAATTCTTTAAAAAAAGAAAAATAATTAAGCACTAACCATACCAATCTTGAGATTTCAGGCAGTAGTCATATATACATTTTTTTTTTTTTTAAAAAAGAATCATAATGGACTTACTCTTTTAAAATTTCTTTTAAGGTTTTATTTATTTATTTATTTGGAGGAAGAGAGAGAGAGAGGCAGACAGAGAAAGAGACAGGTACCCTCTACAAGGTCCCATGCCACAGTATGTGCCCAGATCCAGCCAGGCTGGACCACAGGCACGTGTGTGTATCTGGCATTCTCAGGTATTTCTCAGGACATGAACCCAGTACCTTTACCAAGTGGGTCCAGTTGTGTTATAGCTGTGCCACCACCTGGCCCCTGGACTTACTGTTTTCATATCAAATTCTTTCTTTAATAAACTTTAAACTTTTTTCAATTCCAATTCATAAATTTATATACTATGCTTTAAAGAATTTCAAACTATTCTATTGAGAACTCTGTTGATATTTTGATTTATTTCCCCAGGAAGATTTATCAAGAAATATTTTTAGAAAATGGAATGAATGTAATTTTTTTCTCTGAATCCTCTTGTTTCTGGAATTTGTCTTTCTTTTGCCCATGTACATAGATAAAATTTGTCTGATATAAATAACCTCATGGTCATCATCTTTTTAATTTAGAACTCTGCAATGTTACTTCATTGTTTTGTAGCATAAATCTTGCAGATGAGAAATATAAAGAAAGCTTAATTTTCTTTCTTTTGTAGACAACCTGCTTTATTTTTCTTTATGGGTGTATATGGGATTTCTGATGTCATTGAAATTCAGAATTTTCCCCAGGACATGTCTAAATGTGTACCTTCTATTGGTATTTATATTCTACAATCAGAGGGGCCCCTTTCTACGTGGAGTGCCAATCTCAGCTCCATTTCCTTTTATTATTTATTATTGCCTATCCTTCACACATTTTACTTTTACTTTGCCTTTCATTCTGGAAATACTCTTTTTTTTTTTTTTTTTAAGGTTTTTGCCATAGGGCACCTGTGCATGATAGAGAGGAGAGAAGAGATAGTGAGAAGGAAAGTGAGAACTCACCGCCCACCTTCAAGGAGAGATGGCCATGCTGCAATGTCTTGTCCTCCATTCTTCTGGTATTTTGGGCACACACACACATGCATCCAGCATGAACTTTAAGCTGCGAGGTCTGGAATTTGAACTATGGTTTGGTGTGTAGGAGTCCAGTTCCCTAAACACTATGCCACTTGCTGGGTCCTCTGGAAATACTCTTATAAACATGGGAGGAATGGTCAGGGTATTAATCCAGGGTTGTTATGGAAGTCATTCCTGTGTTCTCTTAATGGTCACTCCAACTTTGATGTGTCTATCCTCCAAGTTGAAGAGCTTTCAGGTCCATAGAAAGGTCAAAAGAACCTTAAAATATCTTTATGTCAAGCACCAGGAATTTCTTAAAATTTTTAATTTACTGTTTTATTAAAAGGAGCCAAATACTAAATGTGATGAACCTTTTTCTCCCTTTGGCATAATCAAGAGATTATCGCTTAAATCAGTAACACTTAGGGCATAGTGCTTTATGAGGAGTCATCGCAGGAATGACATGTGTTTATGCAATAACTTCAATAAGTTAATCTGCCTTATTGAAAAATGGGCAGATTTCTAATACTTTTTAGTGATCAAATCATGCCTATCTTAATAGTTTGTATATATGCCTATTTCATAGAAGCCACTTTAATATATTTTCAGATGAGAAGCTTCCCTTGGACTACTTTTTTGCCTTAACTATTGAAAAGAAAACATTTCTACTAAATAGTGTAAATCTTAGTAATACACAAATTGATTCTGCATATCTTAGATCAGTAATTCTCATCACCATTTCCTTATTAGAATCATCAGAACACTCTTAAAATTACCCTTGCTTCTATCAAATCCCAGAATAATTAAATCTCTGGACTAAGGCCTAGGATTTAGTTTGGTATTTTTCCAAAGTATCTCAGATTATTTTAACACTGCGTATGTAAGTTAAGAACAACTGCCATAGTCAAACAAGAAAAGGAGTGATAATACATTTGTCTGATTATTATTTGGTTCTATGCATGAAACCTATGCATGTAATATATAGGAGCTATATGTTATAGAAAGTACATGAGGGACAAGATCAGAAGTGTCCTTTGCTTTAGGTCAAACCAGTTCCAAAGGTTGGTAGCAGCCATGTGGAGCCATGCGGAGCCATGCAGTGGGGTGTACAATCATTCAGACACACGCCGAGCAAAGGTTGCACACACTTGCCAGATGTGCTAAGTACTTGCCTATAATCCTATCACTCAGGTAATATGACACATGAGAAGCTGGATATTTTATTATATTTAGTATTTCTTCACATATGTAGAAGACTTTATTCTAGGAATCACATATGACACATTATATGAACTGTCACCTACAACAAAATCAATTGTCATCACAAACTCTACCTTAAAATTTTACGTCATAGTTTGCTCATCTGAAAATTTTTGCACCTAAAAAATAATTCAAGTCCAAATAAAGATAACAATTTTATATACTACAGTTTTCTTAGAAAAATTTTCAAAAGAAATAAACTCATATGTTACTGTTATGATAAAGACTGATTTTAGATTATAAACACTTCTAGATTGTGTTCTGAAGATCCTTCTTGTGAATAAGACAATATAATGTTCAATTCCCTAAATAAGATTACTTTTTAAATATTTATTTCATGACGTTACATGAAATATAAGGAATATATTGTAATTATCTTCTTTACTCTTTCCTTTCCCCCTGTTTATTTTGTTCTTCTTATTTATTTATTTTTTTTTTTTTTTTTTTTTTTGGGAGGTTTTTTTTTTTTTTTTTTTTTTTTTTTTTTTTTTTTTTGCTACAGTGTGTGTGCGCTCGCCAGACAGAGAGACAGAGAGACAGAAAGCGAGAAATCATCCCCCAGGGGGGATGGTCATGCCGCAATCCCTTCTCCATTCTCCTCTCGGGATCTTGGGCATGCACTCACACGCGCCCAGCGTGAGTTTTAAGCCACCGGGTCCGGGAAGCGAAGCGCGGTCGACTACGTGGGAGTCCAGCGACATAGCTATTACGCTAACTGCTGGTTCCCTATTTTCTTCTTTTTAAAATCGTTTTCCAGAGTAGTTAGATGATAGAAGTATATGGGAAAACATGAGGTTGAAATATGCAGAATGAATGTCTCAAATATTGTTGTGTTGTCTTAGTAATTAAAGCATTTGAAAAACTAAAATAATTATTTATTCTTGTGTATCTTGAAATATATCATATCAATAGGAATATATGTATACCTGGCTGAGAATTGCTTATGTCACCCATAGCATTTCTTACACTACTACTATGACCATCACTACTCTTCCTCTTGCTTTTTCTCCACTACTACTGCCATTTCTATGGTAATAACATTAGCAAAACTTTACGTAGCACTTACTATTTGACAGGAATTCTAAGTACCTCAGATAAATTAACTCTCTTAATTCTCACAACAACCTTATGTGGATAGTTCTATTGTTATCCTCATTTTAGAAAGGAGGAAACAGAGGCATGAGTGGTTAATGACTTTGTCAGAGGGCATGCGTGCTTGCCAAAAAGAGAGAGCGAGAAAGAGAGGGGTGGACTGGAAGGAGAGAGACAGAAAGAGGAAGAGAGTGGCATGGTCAGACTGTAACCCTCCCTCTTCCATCTCTCTACCCTATCAGGATTTAGGGCACTCACGCACATGCACTGGTGTGTCTTTCAAACCACTGAGTCTGGGACTTCCACCAGGGTAGTCCATGTAGGATCCAGCTCCCCATTCCACAGTGCTTGACTGCTGTGCTGTGGGGTTAGCCTCCATGTAATTTTTGAAAGCCTCTCATATATTTTTTTAAAGGTGGGCAAATCATTTTATTTTGTGGATGCAAGTACATGTCAAATACTGCAAACTTTTTCCATCAGTTTTCTCTCAAACACTGAAAATCATGATGCTCTGTTTTGTGAACAGCCAAAGCTAATATCTCTTTACTTCAGTGCTTCGGCGAAAGCACACAGAATTCACTCTTTGCTATTCACTATCATCACAGCCTGCATTGTTCCATCTCTGCCCTCCCCATATACTGGCCTTATACATCCTAGCCTTCCCCCACTTAATCCTATTCCTGTAGCACAAGGGGAAACATTACAATTTGGAAATTCAAATAGAAATAAATGGAATAGAATTTATTCCCATATATACTCCCCATTTCTTGGAACAGAATGATTTTTAATGATAGTTTTAAATAGAAGCTGAGTATATGCCTTAAAAATGAGCATCAAATCCATCTTAGAGGTGGTGCTTGCTTTTTACATGATGGCTGTACACCATGTTTAATTTCATTTATATTACAATTGAACAATAGATTTGCAAAGAAAATGTCTAATACAGATGTAAAAATATTCACACTAGAGCTTCATAATTGGTTGTACAATTGACAGACAGGCCTCTTTCCCCAAACTTCCCAGCTAAGCAAATTTATAAAATGTCATCAATGAAACAAGAAAAACATTTCTCTTTCACTTCCAGGGAAAAGAATATATAATAAACAGTATAAATGCAGACAGCAGTTGCTGCGAGCTAACCATGATACTCCCAAGTGGCTCTACAGTTGGATATGTGCAGGACAAATAAAAGCCACGTGTGTTGTATCACAACTACAGTATAATTGTTTGCCCAGCTAAGAGAATGCATGCACTTCCATGCCTTGGGTTATAAAGTGAGGCCTAATTCTTGACAGGTTGATGGAATATGTGCAAATGACATTGGCTTTTGGCAGTACTAAGTGTAGCCAATGTCTGTTTTCCACTGGTTTGGGGACATTTTAAAAATTTTGTTTAAAAACAAAAAGAAAAACTTTCAATTTTGGATTTGGGGAAATAACTGCTCTTGGAGTAAAAATAAGACTCCATGTAAATGTGAGGTTTTCTGATCCATGGCCTTGACTCCTTGTATTCCCTCGCCAGCAAAGAGATACAAAGAAACCACTAGTATAAAGGAGTTACCAGCAAAGGTATTGAATTTATCCAGAAAACCAGATACTCTTTGAGCATGTTCATTTGTGTTCTGCTTGCACAGGGGTCCTTAAGGAGAAGGAGTTACCGTAAGTGATCTCATCAACACTCTTATTCACTAAAACACAGGAAAATTTCTTCCAGGAAAACTAATACATAGTTGCAAAGCAATTTTTCCCTTTAATGACAGTTACCAATACTGGAGATGGTCCGCTCAGAAAATGACTGGAAAAAGCTAGGGAAGAAACACTCAAAGTTGAAATCACATGCTGAATCTGATTGTTATAAATTTCACTGCTGTTCACAAGACAACATGACCTTTAATTAACCATATGTTAAGATCATATATCTCTTGTTCATCAAACTTAAATCATATTTTTCTATTTGTTTTGATTTTATGGTGGTTTATAATATAAAGATATGTAAACATTTACTATTCAGAATTTAAATCTGTGAATCATTTTTCATTGTGATAGCTTTTTCAAATTTAGAAGGTCCTATGCTATCCAGGGATCAGTTACGTACTTTTTATCCTTTGCCCTACACTACATTCACACAAGTACATACACACATATACATTTTGAATGTGATCGGAGCTCTAGTTCATTTTATTACTTAACTTGAAAATTGACCCTAAAAGCACTTACTGAATAATCTATAATATCTCCCAAGGTTATTATTTTGCATATAATCAAGCCCTGTGTGTACTATGATCTGCTTTAGGTATATGTAATTCATTGCATGAGGCTGCCATTTTTATTCTGGAACAAAGACTACCCTCTATTATTTTACTATTGAATTTTATATTATGTTGTTATATATTTAGGGTTCTTGAACTTACAATGAAATTTTCCTATGTTTAATGTGCTTAAGTTTTGAAACAAATGGTTACAGGAGAAAAAGAGACTTGCTTTCCTGATTTGCTTCATGAATTATGATGTCGTTACTTTGTTTCCACTCCTAATGGGGCCTTCTCACAATGTATTCCTTGACAGTACTCCCAGAGGTGTCAACTCATGAAGTACTTCAGAAATGTGTTGAAATACCTTTTTTTTTTTTTTGGAGAGGTTTTTGCTATAGGGCATGTGCACTAGCCAGACAGACAGAGAGAGACAGAGAGACAGAAAGCGAGAAATCACCCCCCAGGGGGATGGCCACGCCACAATCCCTTCTCCTCCATTCTCCCCTCGGGATCTTGGGCACACACGCACACGCGCCCGGCGTGAGTTTAAGCCACTGGGTCTGGGACTTGAACCGCGGTAGACTACGTGGGAGTCCAGCGACATAACCTTTACACTAACTGCTGGTCCCTTGAAATACTTCTTGAATGCTCCTAGACAAAAAATATGTCTCTGGGAGGAATATCACAGATTTCTCTGAAGTAGAGAGTAAGAAAATATTTAGGGATACTCTATACTTAGGATACTTTACAGTGTTGTTTAAAAGTTCTTTTCATCTACCAAATACAACCATTCCCATTCCTACCTCTGCCTTCAGAAAGTAAGTACATAAATTTTCTAAAGTGATAAAAATGGTCTGTCTTCAGAACTATGTTAGTCAGGATTGTTCAGAGGAGAAAAACAAGACACATATACACACACACAAACATACGTGCAGAGAGGCTTGTTATAAGGAATTAATTCACTTAATTATGGAGACTGAGAAGGCTTAAGATCTGTGGTCAATACAATGAATATCCAGGAGAGCCAATGTGTGGCTCCAGTTTGAGTCCAAATGCCTGAGAAAATAGAAAGATGACTGAAAGCTGGCATGCTTGAGACTCAAGAAGAACCAAAGATTCAGTTTAAGTACAAAGGCAGAAAAACATGGTTTCCTAATTCAAACATTCAGATAAGAGGAGCTCCCTCTTCCTCGTGGTACAGTTGCCTTTTTGTAATTAATTGCAAGACAGGCCTTCAACTGATTGGATGAGGTCTACTCACCTTAGGGAGGGTAATCTGCTTTACTCAGTTTTATTTATTCAAATGTTAATCTCATCAAAACATATTCACAGATACACAGAGAATAATGTTAGACCAAATACCTGGGTACCTCCTGGCCCTGTCAAGGTGACACATAAAATAAACCATCATAGACCTTTATCATATACCTATTTCATACCTGTTGCAAAAAGTTCACATAAAAACTTATGGATGACCAACTTTCTTAGTTTATTTTGGTATTTCAAATTATTATCTCCTTTGAAAATTGAAAATGAAAGTATATTTCTAAGATATTCCAAAAATAGGACCAGCAAATGGCATAATGGTTACACTGCTGGACTCCCACATGGCTGACCCTGGTTGGAGTCCTAGACCTGGTGGCTTGAAACTCACATGGGGCCTGGGTGTCTGTGTGCCCCAAATCCTGAGGGAAGAGTGGAGGAGAAGGGATTGTGGCATGGCCATCCTCCCTGTGGGGGGGTGGGAGAGGGTGTGATTTTTCACTTTCTGTCTCTCTGGCGAGCACATGTGCCTTATGGCAAAAAAATCTCTAAACAAACAAACAAAAAAGACACTCCAAAACCATTAAATTTGTTTACCGGAGGGAGTTACTAAATCTGAGCCATTGTCTCCTCCGGCATTTTTGGATATTCTGAAGTGAAAGGAACTATAACCTGCAGTACTGCAGATCAGCTAGAAGCAATTGGACTGTCAAACTCTTTGAAAACACGTGGTAGAGAGCCAGAAGTGCCAAAGACAGAATGAGAAAACAATCGTGTTCCTGCTAGAGCAGCTGACATTTTGAAATCTATATTTCTCTGCAGATAAGTCCACATGCTTCTGTAATTGAAATCGTTCTGAGAGGGGGAATGACAGGGAGGGGAGAAGAAATGAAGTATTAAAACCTTTGTCACAGTCAATCTCAAGTGAATGATGCCAATAGAGAGAGTGTAATTCACAACTGGAGAACAGATCCTTTGAAAGTCCATCACATTTTACATGCTTATGTAATGCATTGTGTATGTTTTCCTTAAGAAAATTTAGTTTAAATATTTAAAATCAAGGTTTTTGAGAACAAGGCGAGTATTGTAATGTCACAATTCATCTCAGATGGATTAGTCTAAATAAAAGGGAAATCCAGAACTTCAATACATTAAAATTCATTCATCCATTCAATAGTACTTATTTCTTATCCGAGTAGTATTATTAATGCACTGAAAACATGTCTGTGGGAATAAAGACAGAGAGGTAAAGAAAGCAAAAGCTCAGCTTATGGAAGTGAGGTGTATGAGATGTACACATGAAAATACAGTAAATCGTGTGCATTAAATTGTTCTGACGCTTGTTGGGTTGCCACTACCTGAAATTGGGGTACAAAGACTGTGGAAATTTGAAAGGCCATGTGCATGTTAGGGAGTTTAGTCTTTTGAGTCTTCTGTGGGGTTTTATGCAGTCAGATGTTAGATGCAAGAGCAGAATTCTCAAGAGAAGGAAGAGCGAGTCAGCAGGTGGCATAGTGGTTAAGGCACTGGACTTTCACATGGCTGACCACAGATGGAGTCCCAGACCTGGAAGGTTGCTTTCTTACTTCCCCCCTCTCTTTCTGTCTCTGTCTGGTGAGCATACATGCCCTATAACAAATTTAAAAATAATAACTAAAATTAAATAAATAATTCTTAAAAAAACAAGAGAAGCAAGAGCTATGTTGGTATTAGAGTGACTTTCATGGATGTGAGTGCTGGAACAATAAAACTGGATGAGATTCCCGAGGAACAGCATGAGTTTATGTAAGGAAAATGAAAATATCTAGGGAGTGCCTCTGAAACAGGAGGAGAATAAAATAACGATCCACAAGTGAAAATGGTAGGAAGCAAACAAACCCTAGGAGCTGTAGTTGCAGTGCTAGAAAGAGAAACAGAAAAGGAGACAAGTTATCATCCTATAGAAGCCCCAAGAGGAAAAAAGTGATGGAATAAGAAATAATGCTGTCTAAAACATCAAAGAGATCAAGGTGAAGAAACTCTAAGGAAATATTGATTAACTAACATACAGAAGCTGATAATTTTATAGGTGATACATGCAATTTGCTGTTCTTTCATTGTGAAATACATGCAAACTTATAGATCATAAATGTCAAATATGTGTTACTCCTAAAGCATTCAATTAATATTCTGTTCATAGAAACACACACGCACACACACACACACACACACACACACACACACACAGTGCCTGTTTGGGGGAGGCTGTGATGTCTCTTTACCTCTCCTTAGATCTTGTAGTGATACTGAATTCTTCCCTAGGTGTGTGCTTTTATAGCTGAATAAAGTACCTGGAGTAAATTTCCAATTTCTTGGCAGGAGAAGAGAAAGGCACAGTATTTTGTGTGTTTTAGATCTGAATGTGAGTGAGAAGTTTGGTGAGATGCTTAATTGGTCTGGGCATAGTCTTACCTTTTCTCTCCCTTCCATGTGTTCTTTTTTTAAGCTAAGAAATAACAGCCTTTACAAATAGCAAGAGTGAGCAGAGCTGAGATGCCATTGAAATGCTTCTGTTAACAAATTTCACTCTTTTAGAAAAACCACTGTTCACAGTTTTCATGCTACCATAAATAGTGGCCCCAAAGTAGCAAAATAGATGAGGAGTGAAAATGGAAATCAGATGCATTTAGCAATGCACAAAGTTGATCAAATATATACAACATTGGCAAGCCATTTAACAGACTGACCTAAAATCATAAATAGCCTGTATTTCTTTTTCAGTCTTTCCAGTCCTTATGTTCATTTGGATCTACAGTTTAAATATTTTTCCTTCTATTGGTCTCTGACATTTATGAAGTGAAATTCTTCCCTTTTCTAAAACTTGACACTGACAGTAAAAGTATTCTCTTTAGTATCCACTTGACTTTCCTGAGTACTCACTTTATTAGTTTGAATTTGCCCCGGTTGCCAGTAACCAGAACAACCCTAAACCAGTGATTTAAACAATATGGACATTTACTCTGGCCACTGTGGTGCAGGTGGTAGTGTACTAATCTGCAAAGTGGAAGCCACATGGTCCCCAGCAGCTTTCATCCCTGAAACCGTGGACCTGAAACATTCAGGGTGCACGTGTCCAAGACCAGGATTAGCTGGAGGGTCGAGGGAAGGGGATCACGGTGTGCCAAGACACTGCGCAGGGTGCCTCCTGACGGGGCCATGCAGACAACACAAACTGGTAAAGAGGCTGTCTCCGATGGCCTGGCTGGGAAGAAACAGCAAGACAAGGCCAGCGGTTTACTAACTCTCCTAGTGTCATTTTACTGGCCTATAGTTCATTTCTCTGCCGTGAGTTTTACTGTTATTATGGTATCTTGCAAGAGTAAGATATACCAACCATTACAATAAAGCCAATTAGTGATCTTGTAGGAATGTGGTTCCCTAAGACTGACAGGAGCATCAGGAAGTTTAAGACTCCCCCACCTTTCTGTTTTTAAGCCAAAATTAATATATAGATTAAGTTAGTATAAACCAAATTAGCATTAGAAGCATATGTAGACTAAGTTAGTTTAAGGCTAGCTCTTGTTAAAGCTACAGGCCAAAGTTAACTCATGCTAGGAAAGTCAGCACATTCACCACATAACAGAGACTCAGAGATAAAACAAAAGAACTCACTAATTGACAAGACTCAACAAACAAAATGCAGGAACCCACAGATTTATTAGAGGAAAAAGCCTGGATGGGACAACAGAATAAACAAAGCTGAGGGCTCCACAGAAAGATTAACCATTTTAGCTGGGAGCTCTTATCTAAAGCAACAGGTAGCTTTCAACTACAAAGAGTTTCTCATCTATGTGCTGTTGACTATGAAAAACTGCTAATAAAACATCCTGTGTTGTCTCCTGAGATACAAGATCATCTTCCTTTCCCATATAAGATCATAGACTCACCCTCTATTGTTGTAATGTATAGATAGTCCATATATTAACTGTGTCTTTACTTAGCAAGACAAGATTTCTATCTAGGTCTTTGCAACCAGCAACGTTATCGCCCTGGCCAGGGACTGAAGTTATCAAACATCCTGCAAGCCCCCTCTCCAAAAGACCCTTCCCAGTAATCAAGATCTAAGAAGAAGATACAACAGACAAATGGACTTCCTCATCCTGAGAACTGTGATTGATTTTACCTGATCTGACAAGACAAACAGCATGTTTTATAATTATTGCTTCCATGCTTTGTATACCCTGTTCCTTAGAGTAAATCTTTTACTGCCCCTCACCCATTTACTTGCATGTATCACATTTTCAATAAAAAGGCATGATGATTCCTAGCAGTTGTCACTCCTCAGAGAGGGATCTTTGAGGGGTGTCTGGCATAGGACGTGCATGAGAAAGCATCGAGGCCTCTGTCTTCTGTTCACCTTCGTCGCCTCCATCGAGATAACCCACCCATGCCGAGGCTGGTCCTCGGCAGCCTCCCCCTTTCTCTCATGAAAAGATAAAAAAGTTAAGCCCAAAAAAGGTTATTTCTTTCTCTGGAATAGTTCATAGGTAAGAAGCCAAGATCAGGTTATGTCAGATCCACAGTAGCAGAAAACAAGGGTCTTTCTCTTTAATTCTTCTCCTAAAATGGCTTCTATTCTTGAGGCCATTTCATAGTCCTTTTTGGCTGCTTGAGTGTCACCACATGAGTATTTCTGCCAGCAAGGAGAAAAGTGGAAGACGTTGAACTTCCCTCCCTTTACCGAGACACCTGGAAAGTAGTCACGACATGTGATTAAATTACCGTGGCCAGAACTTGGGCACATAGTCGTACTTGACCACAGACAAAGCTAGGAAGTGTAATTTTTTAGGTGGGTGCAATCTCTCTTCAACTGAGAATCACCATGCCCTTTTCCCATACAAAAGCTTTTCATTGAGTCTCTATTAAGACTTAGTCAATAATTCCTAGGTTGGATGTTTAACTCTTCTTAATACTATTCAAACATATTCTGTGATGGGGGAAGTCATGACACATTTTTTTGCATTAAAAATAGAAAAATATGTCATGACCTTCCTGATGACATAATATTTTACATTGCTCTTACACACACACTCACATACACACACACTCACACATATACACACACACAATTTTTCAACCATACCAAACTCAAGAATGCTTTATGAACCCATCTCTTGTTTTCTTTTGTTTTAATCTTTCATGTTTCTTTTTTTTTCTCATCCAATTTCTTCTCTTTGCCATTGCTTATTGAAATCTTACTTAAAATGGCTAATGACAAATACACATCTTTAAAAGATTGTTTCCTTTCATAGTCTGGCTTACGTTGCTTAGTGTTAAATTTGGAAAATCATATTGTGTACTATAAAGAAGTATAACAGTTAAATATAAAAATAAGAAATTATAAAATACAAAATAATGGTTAAATGGAATAAAATGTCCTAATTTCTGAATAGAATATAGATTTCCCTCTTTTGAATTCTTACAGTATTTGATTTGTATATTTTACTTGATACTTTATATATTATGCTGTTTAGACTTGATTTAACTTCCCTGTAGAGAATGACCTCCTTGGAGAGTGGAAGATGTGTGTTTCATCTGTTTATTTACATACACATTCCCTGAATCACCTACTTTCTGATTTTCGCACAGGAGGAATACAAATTAGAGTTGTAAAATTTGAGTGATTTTGCATATCCAAAGAAGTTTATTCCTGTTTCTTAAGTAGGTCCTGGGAGGAGAGTGGAGGAGTGGGGATTGTGGTGTGGCTGTCCTGGAGTGTGATTTTCTTACTTTCCCTCTCTATCTCTCTCTGGCAAATTCACATATCTTATAGCAAAAACCTAAATATATATATATATATATATATGAAAAAGCCAAATTACATGTAGAAAATTTTCCAGAGTTGAGATTATGTTATGTTTGAAGTATGGATTTTGGACACATAGCAGATGCCATGATGAAAATGGTTAAGGGTCACAGTAAAACTAAATGAAACTATCCCCTCAGGGGACAGAAATGATTCCATTTGTGTGTGAAGCCAAAATTTCAGGAAGGCATTCAAGCCTGGTTGTTGAGTTTTCTATTCTGAGGCATGTCGATTCATCTAGAAAGAGGCTTTCCCCAGTCTTTGTGAGATTATGGCATATGGGCTGGGAATCTGACCTAGGAGCTCTGCGTAGTGCCTTGTGACTCCCCGGGGGAAAAAGATTTTAATTCAAACCCATCCTATTTTTACTGTAGACTTGATACTTCATATGGTAGTTGCTTAAGAGAATTCTACTCCTTGTTTAAACTGGGAGATAAGGATTTGTTTTGCTAGTGATAGACTATTGCAGAAGAGAATTCTGATAGAACATCTCTTGTGTGGGAAGGAGGGGGGCCAGATTCCTACAGGAAAACAGGTCTTTATGTATCAGTGCAGCAGGTAAGAAATCTAGATCTAGGCGCCGGGCACCCCCCTGCGTGTGCCCCCCCCCGCCTGCGTGTGCCCCCC
>NW_006159555.1:8920669-8930509 GCF_000334495.1 Tupaia belangeri chinensis | reverse complement strand
GGGGGAGGGGGAAGGCATGGAGGGCAACCATGGATGCCAGGGACAATGGGGGAGGAGGATGGGACATGGCAGAGGGTGGGGGATGGGTAATCAAGGATGGCAAAACAAAAGGCAAGGTATGCAGGACATAAGAATTGGAAAATTATTTGCTGAGAACATGTATGTTGATGTGCTTGATTGAGCCAATGCACAGTGTATTTTGGATGGAAAATTCATTTGTGTGTTGTAATGGTGTATAGTGAATTAATGTGGAAAATGAATAAATTAAAAAAAAAGAAATCTAGATCTAAATCTCTGCTGTACTACTGTGTGAGCTTGGAAAAACTTAAATATTTGCATTCTCAGTTTTTTGAGCTAAAACATAGGAAGAACAATATGTATGTTTGTACACTGCTTGGCCTTTTAATAAACATAATTATTAAAATATTGGATGCTGTAGATTAAAACAAAATTTTTGTAATATCACAGCGCTGAAATAATTGGTAAAGCCAAAGGGACAAGTTCTAAGAGCAATGACGAGATGGGAGTTCTTCTATGGATTTAGACTCTATTGGACCTTCTATCTGTGTTAATCATACCACCTATATTGGGTACCCTTATGAATAGACATAGGCAAACCAAAAGAGCAGGAATTCTTTTCTAAATGGGGAGAAAACTTTCAGAAAAGAAAAGGGAGTTTCTAGTAATCCTTGAGTATTCAAGTTTACTTTTTTCTTACTTACCAAAT
Source organism: Tupaia belangeri chinensis (assembly GCF_000334495.1). Taxonomy (NCBI): domain Eukaryota; kingdom Metazoa; phylum Chordata; class Mammalia; order Scandentia; family Tupaiidae; genus Tupaia; species Tupaia belangeri. Next base: position 8,929,782 of record NW_006159555.1, on the reverse strand, counting down.
AGGGTAGAGAGAATAAAGACAGTGGCATTGACAAATCCAGTTTTCACTGAACTCAGGTTTGATTATTCATGGTACTAGTGGAACCAACAGTTAAGGAACTAGGGTTTAAGTAGAGAAAGGCCTTTATTCCAAGTAGGGACATTGACTGTGAAGATGAGAAATAAAAGAAAGTCTCAAATACATCTTGCTGGATATCCTGAAATAGACATTTTTAGGCTTCTCAAGGCAAAGGGAGGGAGCAGTTCAGGGGCAAATTTTACAGTCTTTGTTCTCGGTAAGTGTCAGCTGAAAATTCTGAGTAATATGGTCTTCACTCTTGCTATGTTTTGGAAGATAAGTTCATAAAAATCTCAGGGTCAGCCAACTTTTTTCCTGCATGAAAAGAACCATGGTTGTTCAGGATATGGTCACTGTTATAACACCTAAGTGAAGAATCTTCTCAAGCTGCTTACTTGAGTAGAGCAGCTTGCTTTTCTTCTCTTTCTTTTTCTTTCTTTTTCTTTTTCTTTCTTTTCTTTCTTCTTTCTTTCTTTCTTTCTTTCTTTCTTTCTTTCTTTCTTTCTTTCTTTCTTTCTTTCTTTCTTTCTTTCTTTCTTTCTTTCTTTCTTTCTTTCTTTCTTTCTTTCTTTCTTTCTTTCTTTCTTTCTTTCTTTCTTTCTTTCTTTCTTTCTTTCTTTCTTTCTTTCTTTCCTTCTTCCTCAGAAGTGTGTGTGCTAGCCAGAGAGAGACAGAGAGACAGAGAGAGAAGGAGAGGGTAAAGCACTTTCTATGGGGAATGGTCATGCTGCATTCCCTTATCCATTTCTTTCTCCTTTCGAGATTTTTGGGCACACACGTATATGTGCTCAATGAGTTTTTCAAGTTGCTGGGTCTGGGACTTGAACTATGCAGGTGACCCTGTGGGATCTAGCCCACTTAGCCACCAGGCCATGGCAAATTTTTACCAATCAAGACCTACAGGAGAACAATGAAAGAAGAGAAAAAGTTTCAAGTTAATATTTAACCACTTAGAGGCAGAAAGTTAACAGGCTATGCTAGTGAAATTCTGAGTAATAATTATAAAGTGGGATTAGTGATAATGGAAGGTCAGAAATGTCATACAGCTCTACTTCCTTGACATGGAAGGAAACAATAGAGAAACTTTTCATCCTAACTCTCCCCAACTGTTTTTTCCTTAACCCAGGACTTAATCACTTAACTATGGTGAAGCAGAATGTGACCATTCCTCACTTCTCTTTTCGTCCCAGGACAGGGCTCTCCCCAACTTTATGAATGATGGTCACTCCCTCAGAACTTGGACCGTCCCTCATGGAACCACTGTTGGACATTATACATTTTGTCCCCAGACCTCTCTGCAATGGTTCAGAAGAACACAGCTAAATCATCCCTAGCATTTAAAGGCTGACATTTTATACTTTAATCTAGATTTCATCCAAAATATATACACACCTTATTGTCTGATGTATCATAGCAGAGGTTCTGCATTGAGAATGGATGCAATAAGGAACACATAATTATCTCCCACCGACAAAATGCCAAATGTTGCCTTCTTCATTTTAAATTCCCTGGCAGAAATTGAAGTTCTAAAATAGAATCCCCTTATATATTAAAGGCCAAGATGATACTTCAAAAGTTCTCAAATTTTGAAATAAAATAGTCTTGTCTTCATGGATGAAAACACAATATCCAAAATTCTTAGGTAGGTCAGAATAAAATCTAACGTCATTATTTCCTGCCCATTCTTCTCATTCTTAGCTGGAGGGTTTTTAAATTATTGTTATTATTTTAATTGACAAAGGTTGTATGTGCTCACCAGAAAGAGAGAGCAAGGGAGAAAGCATCCTCTAGTGGAGTGTGGTCACACCACAGCCTTTTCTCCTTCATTTCTTCATCCGGTTGGTATTTGGGGCTTGCATGCACACACGCCAGGCATTTCTTAAGCTGTAAGAGCTGAGATTTGTTTTTTGTTTTTGTTTTTGTTTTATTTTAGAGAGATTTTTGCTATAGGGCACGTGCACTTGCTGGAGAGACAGAGAGCTGGAAAGCGAGAAGTCACCCCCCCTGCCCCCCCCCCAGGGAGGATGGCCACGCCATAGTCCTTTATCCTCCATTCTCCTCTCAGGATTTTGGGCATGCACACACATGCATTAGGTGTGAGTTTAATTCACCAGGTCTGGGGCTCAATCTGCATTCGACTCCATGGGAGTCCAGAGACATAACCATTATGCCATCTGCTAGTTCCCAGAGCTGGGATTTGAACTACAGTTAGCCATGTGGGATCCCTTAACCACTAGGGTATGGGGCTGGCCTGGAGGTTCTCAATACCTGGGTAAATTTGTCTTATGCTCTGAGATACAGCAGACCTGTAGTCAACTTTTCCTGTAGCTGCATGTATTCACAAGGCTTGCTCTAAACATCATTCCTGTTTCTGGTAGAGGTTACTTCTTCAGTGAGTACATTCTTGACCCTTGTCTCAAATAACCTTGAACCACATCTTGTTCTATCTTTTTTTTTTTAATCACACATCTGTCTGTATATCTTACTCGTTGTACTCGCTAGTTACTGGAATGTAAATAAAGGACAAAGACATTGTTATTTCACCTTAGCTGCATCTCCAGTCATAAAAGTAGCTCTTGGGTCATGAATCAATGTATCAAGGTTTCTAGAATAAATAATAAATAAAAATAAAACTCCTCTGGGGACACTCTCATAAACCAATATCTTATCTCTATTTCTGATGAAAAACTACCATTTTAGCTATGTATGTTTCTGTTATCTTTATTTTTTAATATATCAACTTAGGAAATTATTTTTGACTCCGTGCTGTAAATAATGAAGCATTTTATCTCACTTTAGCTAAGTGACTGTTAGTATTATCACTTTGAAGGCTACAGCTTATATACTAGAAGACACGTTCCTTTTTATGTTAAATGACTCATTTCTGTCTCTGTGACACAGTTGGTGGTATATAATACACACACACACACACACACACACACACACACACATATATATATATATATACACACAATATACATATTGTGTATACACACACACACACACACACATATATATATATATATACATGTATATATATTTTTTTTTGAAAGGTTTTTGCTATAGGGTGTGTGCACTTGCCAGAAAGACAAAGAGAGGCAGAAAGTGAGAAAGCACCCCCCTGGGGGGATGGCCACACTGCAGTCCCTTCTCCTCCATTCTCCTCTTGGGATGTTGGGCACAAACACACATGTGCCCTGCGTGAGTTTAAGCCACTGGGTTCAGGACTCGAACAGCAGTAGACTACATGGGAGTCCACTGACATAGCCATTATGTCAACTGCTGGTTCTGAGTTGCTGGTATATATGACTGTGGAGCTGGAAACCACATGTCAACCATGGTTCGAGTTCCTGACTCATTGGCTTAGAAACACATTAATTAACAGACTACCCCATGGCACAATGGTTAAGCCACTATGCTTAGGGAATGAGATTCCACATTGTTTACTGCATTGAAAAACATGCTGCCTGTGTGTGTGTGCCCATACCCCATTGGGAGGATGCTTTCTTTCTCTCTCTTCTTCTTCTGTCTTGTGAGTGCATGTGTCTTCTGATAATTACACCAAAGACAGCAAAAGGAAATAAACAAACACACAAGGAGCGAGCCAGGATCCTGGCAGGTTGAGGTACTGGAGGAAGGGAATTGCAGCATGACCAAATCCTATAGGAACTTGTCTCTTTCTTCCTTTCTCATATGTATGCACATGGTCTCTCATGCATTTGAAAATGGGAGGAGGCTTCATGCAATTGCTTAGTAGCTCTTATTTTAAACGAAAAAAGAAAAAAAAGGAAATGATTCACTCAATGCCTATTTTCCCTTCAGATTTGACTGTACCTCCTGCATCCTGTCTAGAACATAAACAGAAAGCTAGGAAAGACACTGACCTCTAGAAGAAAAGAAAGAAAGGCCCGAGATCTTCATTGAATTGTTGACAAAGTATATCAGCCCAAGACTGCGGCAGACACGCCCACATGTATTCTCATTATTCTTAATCCTTACGTTTCTGTCTCTTGTGGTAGAACACATCACTGACTGGCACATTATTTAGTCAATTTGGGGCTATAAAACTCTCGACTTGCATTATGCAAAATGAGGAAATAAAGGTTTCTGTATCAGTCTCCAGTTTTCTTCTCTGCCAGTTTCTCTTAGTTATATCATTATTTTGCTATCAGAGTTTATAACTCTTACATGCTGTTCTATTATGGTAATTAATTCTCCTAGGATGTGCCTTCAGAGTTAATCTAAAATTTGATAAATAATGAACAGCAATATAATTATGTAAATATCACTCACAATTAGAACCTCATATTGTGATTGGAGTCACAGACCAAAAAAATATGTCACAGAACCTGTGCAGCTCAAAGGAGAATCTTGAATTATAGTAAAACGTAGTCTAACAGTTCAGTCAGTCATGTTTCATTTGGTTTGTTTCATAGCTGCATCATGATTCTCTTTTATGGCTTTTTTTTTTTTGATGTTTTAGTCTTTATTTTCTTATCATCAAAATGCACTCTTCATCATCTCACTAATTTTTAACTCAGTTCTTTAATCAACCTCGTCGCTGGAGGTAAGTATTGAAAATGATTTCTTCACTTACCTAATGAAAAATATGCAAGTTTGCTTTTTTTTTCTTTTAAAAATATTTTTTTAAAATTTTATTTATTATTATTATCTTAATTTGATCAGAAAAAGAGGGAGAAATTGAAAAGCAAGCTGCCAGGTTCGGGACTTAAATCATGGTCAGCTGCGAGGGAATCCAGCAACTTAACCACCATGCTACTTGCTGGCTCTGCAAGTTCGTTTTTCTAAGACCAGCATGTACTATTGCATTTTCTTTCCCACCCTACTACTAGAAATTGTTTTAATTTTTGCCTACTTGATATATACAAACATGTTTTAAAATTGAACTAATCTGATTACCAATGATTCTAAACATCTTTTGTTATTTTAAAATTTTTCTTCTTTAATTACAAGTTCTGGCCTTTGTACATTGTTTAGTTAAGATAGTCATCTTTATTTTAATAATGATTTTAAATTAGTTTTGTCATCTTACTTTCAGTGTTTTCTAAGTTTGCTGTTTGCCTTCGGTTTTAGAGTAGGTTTGTTTTACGACATGGTAGTCTTTGTTTTGTTTCTATATGAAAGTTATAAAGTAGGACCAGGTCAGATCAACAAATATTCTATTATGATCTCTGTCTTGATGCTATTCTAGCTGAACTTGAAACTTAACTTTACTAGGTTGTGTACTGATATTACTTGAATGATTTATTTTGTAAGTATGCATTCATTGTTTTTCAATGATATGCTAAGCAATATACAGAAGACAATAATGCATGAAACAATGTGTTTATTGTTCTATAAAGCATATATTCAAAATTATTGCATTTTTCACTTGGAATGGAAAGATCACACATTTGGGGACCAGCAGGTGGCAAAGTGGACTGGACTCCCATATGCTGATGGTAGTTCGAGTCATGGATCTGGCGGCTTGAAAACCACGCAGCATGTGTGTGCGTGCATGCCCCAAATCCCAGGAGGAGACCAGAAAAGAAGTGATGTGGCGTGGCCATCCCCCTGGTGAGTGATTTCTCACTGTCTCTCTTCTCTCCAGCTAGTGCACATGCCCTATGGCAAAAATCTTTAAAAAATAAAATCTCACATTTGTTTATAAATACCTGTCTATTTGGTAATATATACATTTTTGAGAAGTTTTTGCCTTAGGGTGTGTGTGCTCTCCAGAGAGAGAGAGACAGAGATAGTGAGAGGGAAAGTATGAAATCACTGGGTCCAGGACCTGAACCACAGTTGACCTTGTGGGGGTCCAGTGATGTAACTGCTGTGTTATCTGCTGGCCTCCTCTCTAGGTAATATTAACAGGCCCTTGAGTTTAAACAAATTCATTAAGCTAAATCATTATACACATGGAAGCATTATTATTCTCTAGATCTCTCCTATACCAATTTTTGTCATCTTTCTTGATCCACAGTAATAGGAATAACCAGTTGTATAATTTTTGTTTTAGAATAGTTGAGTATGAAAAACTTAAAGCAAATCATTATATTGTCATTTCCTTTTTCCTCAATTAAAGAAAAGTATGGAAATACACACAAACACACATATCCTTTTAATCTTTTAAAATCTTACTACAGTATTTTATTTAATCTTCTCTAAATTAAGCAATTTTCTGAATTGTGGTGTATATACTTGAGATTATTTTACTTTGTTTCAAGAAGTTAAATTTTAATGAAAAAGTGCTTTGTGTCACAATCAAGAAATATATAACATATTTAAAAGTTTTTGTTTGTTTATGCTCTTTGTTTGAGATTCTAATTTCTTGGAGATATCAGAAGTTAACACCTCGTTAGTTAAGATTTTTGTGGGTGTTTCTAAAATGTAATTGCCAACTAGTATAAAAATAGAGGAAAAAACATGAATTTCTGTCCTTAGGTCTCTTTCACTCAGTGAATTAATTTCTTAATGGATTGTCTGCAAATTAGAAAGAATAGTCATAACTATCTTATAAATATTTTGCAAAACCTAAATAAGAAAAGAAATTAAGTGAATGTAGATAGTCGTGAAAATACGCAATAAGTATTTACATTTGTTACTATAAGTTATTATTTTAATAACTATAGAGTTGCAAGGTAGGTTCCATTATAATACACCTTAGTTAACTTCAAACTCTTCATAAGGATAATATTCAGAAACACAGCATTTTATATCTCTAAAATATGATTTTGATAATTAGGAAAGCAAATGTTTTATTGGCCAAAACATAGGGAGATGGTATCAATATGAAAATGTGTCAAATAGGTTTCTTACCTATATATTTTATTAAAATATTTTATGATTTTCTCTTTTTTTAGAAAGGTATTTTTTTTTTTTGCTATAGGGCGTGTGCACTCACCAGAAAGAGAGAGAGAGAGAGATAGAAAGTGAGAAATCATCTCCCAGTGGGCATGGCCATGCTGCAATCCCTTCTCCATTCTACTCTCGGAATCTTGGGCACGCATGCACATGTGCCCAGCATGAGTTTAAGGCACAGAGTCCGGGACTCGAACCGTGGTTGGCTACATGGGAGTTCAGTGACATAGCCATTATGCTAACTGCTGGTCATGGGAGTTCAGTGACATAGCCATTATGCTAACTGCTGGTCCCAAAATATTTTGTAATATTTTAACATCATATTTTATTACCATAAAAATTACCATACTACCATAATTTATTAAAACTGACCATTGTTCTGAATATTTATCACAAACCCAAAGTAATATAAACATCCCCACCATTATAAAGAAATTACTCATTTACCCCACAATGTATGCAATGAATTGGTGGTTTTTCACTGTTAGTAATAAGTTCTAAGTGTTTTATGCAGATCTAAGCACAATATATGTGCTCTCCTTCTTCAGATATTTTTGATTAGTTAGTTTAGCAAAGAGAATAGTGTCACTGAACCACTATATAAAACAATTGTCTTAATTAAAAAAATATTAATTTATTTTTAGTTATTTATTCATCTATTTTAATTTGACCAGAAACACACACGCACAGAGGGAGAGAGAGAGAAAGCGAGGGAGAGAGGAAAGTGAGAAAGCAAACTGCCAGGTCTGGGACTCTACCCAGAGTAGATCTGAAGAAATGAGGGAAGATCGAAGCCCTGATTCCTCAGAGGCCATGTTGCCCTTAAAGGAAGCACCCTCAACAGAGGGAGGTTAAGTTATGATTATAGCATCAAACTCTCAATCCAAAAACTAAGAGGGCCTTTTAAAAACCATCGCACTTAAAAGGGGTAGGTATATCAAGAATGTTTATGTTGTAAAAACTCTAATAGTAAAGACAACAATATGTTGGATAAAAGTAGAAAACATTGTCAAATTGGGTAATTCTAGTTTTCTTGGTATTATATTTGAGTTATATGCATAAATATGTTATGTACTTGTATGTCTATGTATGCATAATGTTCCAAAATAATTTGAGATTCCCAAGAATTAATGGTAGGCTATTATGTTAAATTGGTATATATAGCCAAATTTTCTTCTCAGTTATGAATTTTTGTCAGAGCATTAACTATGGCTTTAATCCTAATGTTATGTCCTTAAAGAAATTCACAAAAACGATGAAAAGAGAATGTACTCTTACAAGTACAAGTTTCTAAAGAAATCTAATCATTTGGATAAAATCTTCATTTTCTATGTAAACTAATTGTTTTTCTAAAATGTTAAGCAAAGGTTGACTGAAGAAAATTGAGGGAATATTTGACAAGGTTGCATGTTGGGTGGCCAATAAAATGTACGTGAGTTAAATAGGTAAAACTGATATAAAGAGATATAAATCCAATGTTAAATATAGACTCATAGAAACATATTACCTGGGTCCCTCTGAGTCCTCCTTATAATTCTTGTTGTTAAGTTAACGTGCTTTAGTTATTCTTATTATTGGTTTTTAAATTTAAAAAAATATTGAGAGAGTCTATTAGTAAAGTTGTTCAGTTTTACATTAGAAAGTTGTTAAACAAATTTTGTTATTGTTTGTACATGTTCATAAGCTGCTGGTATATGCTAAAATTTAGGGTGGCTGAAAAACAAAAATTTACTGAAAGCATCAAATTTCCAAAAGTAAAAGAAAAAAAGATAGGCATAGGCAGTTATTAAAAATTGGGCCTATATATCTGAGACAAAAGCTTAAAAACTCCTGTCTAACAGCTTAGTAGGGTAAGAATTTCAAGAAATGGGGTGGGACAAGTTAAGGCTATGAGCTCCAGACTGCCTTCTCTTCCAGCCCCTTTGCGCTCCTTCTGTTTCTTTTAGTTAGGCCTCTCCCTTGCTGGACTCTCCCTTTAGTTAAATGATTAAGAAGAGGTTTAGCTAGGAAAACAAAAATTTAGACTGAGACTGCATTCTCTAGCTAAAGCTTTTATATAAGCGATAAGGGAGATGCCTTGTAAACTGGGATTTGCCCTCCTGATAGTACTCAGCCGCTCCCTGCAGGATCTATTGAAACTTAGGTTCATTTTTTTTTTTTTTGAGAGATTTTCACTGTAGGGCGCGTGCGCT
>NW_006159555.1:8900275-8920524 GCF_000334495.1 Tupaia belangeri chinensis | reverse complement strand
GGGTCCGGGACACGAACCGCGGTCGACTACGTGGGAGTCCAGCGACATAGCCATTACGCCAACTGCTGGTTCCCGAACTTAGGTTCACTTCTCAGTGTAGGGACAATTCAGAACAAATATTGGAAAAGCTCCCACATAACTCAGAGAAGTGTTGTAACAAAATTAACAGGGCACCTTAACCTTTGATTGAACTCTCATCCAGTAGTCACTCATAATAATTCTGAAGGCTGGGAACTTCACTGAGGGCAGGATCTGGAAACCGCCCAGATCAGAGCCTCTGCCTCAGAAGAAACTCTGTTTCCAATGTGGGCAGCCCGGGCACTAAACAATACCCACGACTGGCATCCTCATGTCCCCCACTGGAGTCTTGTCCCCAGTGTCGAGTTGGTCACTAGAGACCAGACAGAATGCATTGAGCTCTGAAGGGAGCTCTAGACTTCTGGAGTCTATGCTGGTCTTTGAAAGTGAGGATTGATGGGGCCCGAGACCTGCAACTGCTCCCCTTGGACATCTGACCACTTCACTAGAAAAGCCTCAGGTAACCCTTAAAGTGACTAAGATTAATTTCTGTCTAAATCAGAGGTTAAAGTTCTTTCCAAAAATACGCTCAAAAAAAAAAAAAAAAAAAAAAGCCAACAGGTTGGCTAAGTATGTGACAAGAGAGAAAATTATAGGACCTAGCTGGAGGGGAAACATCTCTATCAGCAACTAAAAGTTCTTGTAGCCGCCCTGGACTCTGTCCTCGCCCTCTTAAACTCAGGAGGAGGAAGAGAGAAAAAAATGTGCCCACAAGCAGTAGGCTACTGGAGGACCCGGAAGATGCCTGCTGTTACCAGATTGGCAGACCAATAGTCCCTGAGGTCTTTGAACAAGTCATCATAGATCAGGTACACCAGATTACCTACTTGGGAAAAACAAAGCTTGGTAAACTGGTTAAGAGAAAAATACTTTGCGCCTAGTCTAGATAGCCTTATCAATGGTGTCATCTCAAAATGTATTGCTCGTACACAGGTAAATCCTAAAACCCTCAGACAAGAGTCCCTTGAGAATCAAATTCCAGAGGAAAAGAAAAACTTAGGGAACATTGGAAAAATCTATGGTGTTTAATAGTTCAGTCTCTAGATGAAATGAAGTTAGCTAATGTAAGACTAGTTTTGTTTTTCTTTAAAAAAACAGCTTAAATAAATAGCCTTGTTTCTATAAATAACTTAAAACAATAACTAGATAAAATTAGATAAATGTAAGTAGAGTAAATGTTTATAATTAAACTTGTCTGTTAGAATAAGACAATTTTTAATGTTAAACTTGTAAAAGATAAAAACAAATAATAAGATAAAAACTGAAATAAGGGTTATAGCTGTGAAAATGTATTTCTAATAGAAAAGGTTAAAAGGAAAAGTTTTTATATAGAAAGAAATTTGTGTAGTGAGTTTTTGATATGGTGTCTATTTTGTGAAAAAATTTGTTATTTTGTGAAAAGTTTTGTTATTTCCATAAGTACTTAACCAAATGCTGTTCCGCTTCTGTAAACTTGCTTGCATTGTCTCAAAAAGCGCTGTATCACGATCTCCCTATAAGTGATTGAACCTAGCGGCTGCATACCATGAACATTGGCCCAGGCCACCTGACCAGACACTCCTGTGTATAAGCAACTAGAAACCATAGAATCAGCTCATCTTTGACTTGGACCATATAGAGCTCAATAACAGGGATCCTTGATTGGCTACACTATGTACTTGAGAAAGGGGAGAATGAAGGACCAGAGTGACTCCATTTTATGGGGAGACTCCATTTTGTTAACCCCACCTTGCTGAGAACCAGCGCCATTTCAAGAAGGCAAGCCAATCACGTAGGAGAAGGTCATAAGACCATCACCCCACTGGGGCTGACCAATAATAAAAAGCAAAGGAAATACCAGAGACCTGAAGTAACTTTCTTGCCAATCAGTAAAAGACAACTATGCTTCTTGAAATCTACAGCCAATGTATAGCCACCTGAGTGCATTCCTCAGCACCCCTTGTCCTCCCCTTCCCCAATAGCCAAATAAAAACCCAGCCCAACTAACACCAGGGCTCTCAACTCTGTCCCACTGTGTCAGTGAGGATTGGGGGTCCTGGCTTGAGCCCGAATAAAAGTGTCCCTTGTGTGCTTGCATCGGAATCGGCTCCTTAGTGGTCTTTTGGGAATTTCGCGACTGGGGCACAACAGTTGATTTAATCATCACACATTGTATGCATGCTTTGAAAAACTGTACTGTACCCCTCAAGTATGTACAAGGATTATATGTAAGCCAGAAATTATAATAAAAAATAATGAAAAAGAATGAAAGATTGTCAGCACATTGGCTTAAAGGGGAGAATATCAAAATAAAATAAGCAATATACAAGGTGGGGTGTCTCTGTAAGGCAATTGGTCGTGTAATAGACTTCAGTGCTAGAAGCCACATGGCCACCGCGGTCAGAACACCTGGCCTAGTTGGCTCGAAACAGGCTGGGTGTGTGCTAGTACCTGAGATCCAGCCATCTGGAGGACTGAAGGAAAGGGATTGGTGTAAAACCAGACTCCATGGAGCTTACTCCTCTCTTTCTCATATACTCACATGTTCTATTGTGAACAAAGAAAAAAAGGATATTTTATGAATAAAACAAATAATATATGGGTAGGGTTCTTGAAAAACTTCACAGAAAATGTATATTATGAAATAACTTTACATAGATTTTGATATTTTTTCTCTCTTTTTAAAATTATTGTTTAAGAAAGGTTTTTACTATAGGGTGTATGTGTTCACCAGAGAGACAGAGCTATAGAAAGCCAGAAATCACCCCCCAGGGGACTTTTCACATTGTAATCCTTTCTCTTCCATTCTCTTCTTGGGATCGTGGGCATGCACACACATGTGAGTTTTAAGCTGTCAGGTCTGGGACTTGAACTGATGTAGGAGTCCAGCGACATAACCAATATGCCATCTGCTTGTCCCAGATCTAAATCTTTTTAAAATATCAGATGAACTCATCCTTAATCCCAGTTTTCCATGAACTTTTTGAAGGCCCTCCTCCCCCATATATTTTCAAATGGGAAAAGATTCTACCACAGGTAATGGCGACTGTTTGACTTCTTCACTAGAATCACATAAAGAATAGTGAAAGTTTAATTTCATATGATGAGTGAAAATGTTCAGATACTAAGAGTTGTTGAACTTCGAAATAAGGCTGAGGAAGTTTGCAGTATCAGGTTAGCTTCCCTGAAGCTCCACTCTTTAACAGTTCTGTAATTGCTTTACAGGGGAAAAGAAGGTGCAGAGTCATCAGTCAGATGCTGCATTTTTGATACTCATGTCATTAAATTGGTTTTAAAAAGGTATCAGTTCACTTTTCTGCCTAAAAGAGAAAACATTTTTTGTACTTTTTCTAGATAAATAGACACTGGATTTTTTAAAAATAGAAATTATAAGTCTTCTGCTATAGATTAATCACCATATGATAGGAAAAAGCACACTACTGTCCTTCCGGGGCTCCCGTGCTACTTTGCAAAGTAAGGCAATTAGTAGCATACAAAAAAAAAACAAAAAAACTGCTTGAAATTTCTGTACAAGAAGACCTTATTTTAGGGTAAGTCAAGTGCTTTATAAATTACAGCTCTGGTGACTTCTGAGAATGAGGCAGAGACCAGAAATTTTCTGGGGGATGTGTTGGGAAGGACAGGAAATAGGAATAGGGCTAGGCATACCTAAATGGGGCCTCACCTGGGGCAAACTGTTGAGTGTTGAATTTGCTTTTTGGATGGAGATGCAAAAAATTAGGAAAATCTGCCGGAAGCCAAGGTTAGTATATACTAAAGTGGAATACCTATGTTATCTCTGGGGTAATCCACAGCTAAGAGGGTGGGTCTAATGTCTACAGGGGATAGGAATGTGGTCTTGTGAGCAGCTTAATGACTGACCTAAAGGTTACTGTGTACTTGGGACCCTCTACATGCTGCTCTACACAATAGCTGTGGCTTGGGGAATGGCAATCTTCCCTTGTCCTGAGATTAAAGGTGGCTCATGGTCTTTGGGGTAACAGCACCTCGTGGATGAGTCCCTGAGCCCCTCCCAGCTATTGAGATTGTTTTGCCAATTTAGTAGCTTTAACCTAAACCTTCCTAATGCTTACCTATGTAATCCCCAGTAGGAGAAGTGAATATAACATTCTTTATTGACATTTTCCAGGAGGGTGGGGTGAATCTAATGGGAGTAATTCCCATTCACAGCTGCTGCCTTACGCAGCTGCCACCTTAGTGGATCCGCATTCCTTCAAGATTATTGAATAAGTTATAGTAAGGCAGGAGGTGCCTTTATGGGGTACCAGGGTATGGTAATAAGGTCCATGGCAGAGAGATTGAGTGCAGGGTAGTACAACAAAACAGTGGAGGATCAGAACTCAAAAAACTGTTGACCTTGCAAACAGTTCTCTTCAGCCGAGTCCTTGCTCTTAGGCATGAGGGGCAGTTCTTTCATACTCAGCTTGTGTTAACTGCATGGTCCCAGCAAAAATCAAAGTCCTCTTATAGCACTGGGCTTGAGTTTTCCCTCCATAACAATCATACCACAGGATCTGGGGCCTAGCGAAGAAACAAAAAGCTTGTGGGAACTTCGTTTAATTTGATAATTGAATGAAACACTGGTCTACCATTAAGCTTCAGGATGAGGAAAGAAAAGTTGTGAACTTATGCTTTATATGCCAGTTTTCATATTCTTGAAAATCTGTGGAAGTTACGAAGCCATTACTCTTTTTTGTCAGTAGAGTTGCCTGTCATTGAAATTAGCTTATGAAGATATTTGAGCAAAACCTAAAATATGTGAAGTAGGAGAAAGAATTTTGGGTGTTAGACTTACATTGTATCCTTATCTATGACTTACCAGCTGTACAGCTGCCCTGAGCAATTCACTGTTAAAGAAAAAAAAAATTATAACATTTGCTAAAAGTTGCAAAGTATACCTTATGCAAAGTATACTTTATGTAAGAGGAGGCAAGACAATCTGTTCAGGAACTCCTGCAATAGAGTCTCACTGTAAGGGAGAGAGACTGGTCTCAACTCTGACTCCAACGGAAGTAGGGATTTATAGCTGCAAAGTGGGTAGAGGGTCACTGAATGGAAAAGTACTAAGAGGGAACATGAAGAAGCTTACAGGAAACTGAGGATTGGATTATTTCTGAAGGCCGGCCAGGATAATATGTGGAGGGTGGTGGATATTATGCATGGGGAACTTTTGCTGGTTGAACTTACTTGGATTCTTGCTCAAACTTGAATTCAACAAGGACAGAGAGGAAAGTCTGAAGTTAGGTTGAGTCAAGCAGAGTATTCAGAGGTGTCTGAGGATTTGGCCAAAGGAGAAAGTCTTTGTCAACACTTAACTCTCCTGATTTCTTCTGGAAAACTACAGAGGTTTGTGACATGCATTAAAATAAAATACATAAATAAGGCTTGACCTATAGCAATAGAAACAATGATAATGTATTACTTACCATATTATTGATTTTTCAAAAGAATTATGAAGTTGCATAATTGTTACATTGATTTTTGGAAAGAATTATGAAGTTGCATAACTGTTATGGCTATCAAAATCAGTTAGCCTATAGTTTAAAACAAAGCCATTCTGAGTCAGGTTCCTTTAAAAAGAAAAAGTTATGTGTTCTAAATTTTGCTAACGATTTATTTGTATTTCCTAATGTTTCTATTCAGTCTCATGGCCTTGATATAATTAACACATACTGATACTTTTATTTCAAATATTTTACAAATATAAATTAAAAACAGAAAAGACTCAACACTTTCACACATCACTTTGACAATATTCTCATTCAAACTATAAACAAGTCAATACTTTTGCTCTCTAGTATGAGTAAAACACTTTTTCATTCTTATTTAATTCATCCATATTTTCATCAAATACTTAACATCTCAGAAACAAAATTTTAAAATAGGCCATAATATTCTGATATATTTTTCAGAAATTCTCTTTAGCAAAGTCACGTGGCTTGTTAGTTTCTCATTGACAAACATAGACCATGATTTAGATTTTTGCTCCTCTTCCTGAATTGTTCTATTCTTTGCACTTTCATAAAAAAGTAAAACTCTCTTTATCCCTGGATGCAAAAGATATTTTAATTTTAATTGAGCCTCTTAAAGCTGAAAATTCTATTAATTACTTTTAAACTCATTGGATAATAAGTTTAACAATATGTAGCCTAACTTACCCACTCATATTTAAATAAATTGAAAATCTGAATAAGGATGAGATTCAAGCAAAAGTTTTTGTTTAGCAAGAAAACTATTTTTACAAATTTGGATTTTAAGTGTTTCATGTTTTAATATTTTATTTGACTCAGTATAATTTGCTTAATACAACATCAAAGCATATTTCAACTTTAAGCAGATGATTATTTAATTACTTTTGTGTTTGTATTTTTGGCATTCTAAAGAAATTTCAATAAAATTGGTTCTGTGAGTTCATGCCTTCACGTACCTTTTTAGTCTAAATATAAGAATGATAGATAAAATATAAAAGGAAAAAAATAACCAAAAGATGAATATAAAAGGACTCAAGAGCAAAAGCAAATTATCTGGTATAAAGTATCCAAGGCATAAAATTTGAAATTTTGAACACTATAAACTATGAAAAGTTTTTCAACTTCTGGGAGAGGGAATACAGGCAACTATACAGAAGAGTATGAATTATAGTAGCTTTCTTCTTCCCTACAGCAACACTAGAAGGTATTTAGATGATGACTTTAATATTAGGAAGGAAATTTATTTCTAAGTAGAGTTATATATCTGGACAAAATGTCAATGGAGTTCATGAGGAGAATAAAGACATAAAACTAATAGAAGCATCCACCAAACAAGAGAGTCAATGAAGAACAGAGGGTACATGTGATTTAGGAAACATCTGAAACATAGGAAAAAAATCAGAGAGTCTATGGGACAATCATGAGGACGCAACGGCATGTTAGACTTGTACTAAGAATGGAAGGAAAACAATACAAAATAGCTTGAGACAAAAACTCTAATGAAACTAATAGATAATACTTGATGTATTTTTATCTCCTGAGAGGAAACTAAGACAACTGAAAATACTTCTGAAGAAAAAAAAAGGAGAAAGTAATGATTAACATCTCTGCAAGAATGGAAAGCAGCCATGGTTTGCCACAGCTGTGTCAAAACATGTGAGAATCATAAACATAAACAATCAAAATTTATGAAAAAGAAATTATAACTATTTGGGAGATTGAGAAAGAAAAAGTACTAGTTTTCTATTGTTGTGTAGCAAAGTACCATACACTTAGTGGCTTTGAATAATACCTATTTATTATTTCATGGTTTCATGGTCTGGGAGACCAAGCACAATTTAGTAGGATTCTCTGGCTGGGATCTCACAAGGCTTCGTTCAAGGTGTTGCCTGACTACATGGTCATCTGCGAAAACACCTACTTCTACCTCTCTCAGGTTATCCTCAGGTTATTGTGAGAGTTCACTTCTTTGTGATCATAAATCTCATCCTGGATTCTTTCTTCAAGGTTATTACAAGAGCATCCCTGACCTCAGGGAGTACTCCATTTCCTCTTTTGAAGCATTTCATCTGATTAAGTCAAAGCTACCCAGGATATCCTTATATCTATTTTTTTAAAAAATAAATTCAGTGGATTTAGGGACTTGATAATATCTGCAAAAATCCTTCACTTTTTTAATTGTCTGTTGTCTAGAAGCAAGTCACAAGTTCTGCATGGACTTGACTTACCGCAGGAATTACAAAAGGATGTGAGTCAGAGGGTGTTTCCTGCAAATGGGTGTGTGTCTACGTGTGCTGAAGGAAAGGGAGGAAAGAAGGCTAACTTTTTACCCTCTGTTGTGATAAGTCAGTATTGATAATCTTTAAAATGGAAAAACTTAGGTAGTAATATGAACATTATATTAAGAGATGTGAAGGCCAGTACAATAATAACCTGCTAAAAAGTAGAAGTTTATTTATTTATTTATTTATTTATCTATTTATTTTGGAAAAGAGGGACATAAGAGGGCAGTGATGATACCTATTATTTTTTTCAGGAAACTTTATTTAACTATATTACTCTTCTAAAAAAAGAATTATTTAATTTATTTATTTATTCATTCATTTATGTATTTATTTTAATTTGACCAGAGAGGGAGAGAGAGAGAGAGAGAGAGAGAGAGAAGGAGAAAGAGAGAAAGCAAGCCTCCAGGTGTGGGACTCAAACTGCTCTTGGTCCTGTGGAAGTCCAGTTCCCTTAAACACCATGCTACCTGCTGACTCTATATAACTCTTTTAAAGTAAGTCATGGCATAAACTTGATAGAAATAAACATAGGGGAAGAGGGTGAGAGACTTGTTAAGTATCAAAAGGAGACCCAATTTCTTAAAGTAAAAAAGTATAATTTAAGTTATAGACAAGATAAATAAAAATAAGTATTCAACAGGACAGATTTTAATGTAGAATATCTGTAAATGACTTAGGTGAGTTAAGAGAAGGGTTATGAAAAATATTTGGCATATAAAAAGTAAACATTTAATAATACCAAGGAAAAGAAAAAGAAAACCTTAAAGCTGTCTTATAGAAAAGGTAGATTATCTAAAAAAATGATTAGAGTTGGAACTGAATTCTCAATTAAAGAAATGTCAAAAGTAGGTAGAAGAGGGAACCAGCAGTTAGCGTAATGGCTATGTCGCTGGACTCCCACGTAGTCGACCGCGGTTCGTGTCCCAGACCCGGTGGCTTAAAACTCACGCCAGGCGCGTGTGCGTGCGTGCCCAAGATCCCGAGAGGAGAATGGAGGAGAAGGGATTGCGGCGTGACCATCTCCCCTGGGGGGTGATTTCTCGCTTTCTGTCTCTATGTCTCTCTCTGTCTGTCTGGCGAGCGCACGCGCCCTACAGTGAAAATCTCTCCCCCCAAAAAAAAAAAAAAAAAAAGTAGGTAGAAGACCATGTTAAATGGGTCTAAGAACTGTAATCTATTATTCTATACTTATATAAACTAGGATTAATAAATTAGGTTAAAAGAGGGACATTGCTAGACATATGTAGATTAAGAGTTATCACTTGAAGATATTTGCTATCAGAAATATCAAACACAGAAAGTATGGGACATAAAGGTCAGCTATGAATATGAACATTAATTTTTAAAGCATAAATTAATTATTATCAATTGCAATTCACAGTAGAGTGTAGAGACTCAAGATTACCATTATCAAGGAGATTTATAAGACAATGAAGTATCTTTTCAAATCTTTTGGAAACAATCAATATAAAAGAATGATAGTAAAGAATTAAAACCAAATCTGACAGTACTTCTGCTAACATAGGAACTCACGTTCAGTGCTGTAGTGGAGAGGAATATGTCCTTTCTGCCTCATTGCAAAACAATTTGTCACTATTTAATAAAGTTGGAAATATATACACTCCACCAGCTAGTATAACCTAAAAAATTTTGACTTTTATTTCAGAGTCTGTACAGGAATGTTAATTGCAGCATTGATTATAATAGCACAAAACTGGAAGCAACCTCAAGCAGCAAGTAAATTATGAATAATTACTCAATTATGAAGGCTAATATGCAAAATATTATACAGCATTGGAAATGAATGAACATTGCTATAAGGATCACTAATAAAAAATCACATAATTTTGAAAGAAAATTGTGACAACAAAATTGTACATAAAATATGATTCTATTCATATAAAGATAAAACATACAAAATAATACAAAACAATAATTTATGTTCATAATAATACATAAATAATAGTTTATGAAAATTGCATATAGCAGATGCATAAAAGATGCATTTTAATGATGAAGATCAAAGGAAACTTTACTTCTAAAAATAAGATAAAGGAAACTGGGTAAACATACTTAGGTTTCAAATCACTCTATTAAAAAATAGTTAGGCGTCTGCAGATGGCATGAAGGTTAAGGTGCTAGATCTCACATGGCAAATGACTGCAGTTTGAGTCCTGGAAAATTCTTGAAAAAAAAATAGGATTTCCTTAAGGTGAGCCAAGCCAAGAGATAACCAATAATTTAAAAACTCAATTTCAATGAAAACAAAACAGAAGGATCCTTTCAAAGATCCCTGATATTTAAAACTTAGCTTCATCATAATAGCAACCAAAGTGATTTGATATTTAAAAAATGTTAACAATATTTTATATAAGTCAGTTTTTCTTGTAGGACACCCTTCAATGTGTGTGTGGGTGTATGTATGTATGTGTTTGTCAGAGGGTCCATACACTTACCAGAGAATGACAGAGTCAGAGAGAAGGAGAGGGAGAAAGCACCTTCAAGGGGACCTGCTCATACCAGTCCCTTCTCCATTTCTCCATCCTGTCAGGATTTGGGGAGCACACGCACATGAACCTGGTGTCTTTTTCAAGATGCAGAATCAGGAGGATTCAAACTGTATATGGGATCCAGCTGCCTTAACCACTAGGCTATGGGACCAGCCCTTAAAGTGTATATTTAACATTCTTTTTTTCCTCAGGTACTGAAATTTGTAGATATTTTGATTAATTGGATGGAAATTATTTTACAAAAATACATTATAAGATAAATTCACTAGACTTAAAGTGAAAGTATCCTTTCCTCTTTCATCTCCCTGACAACCCCTTCACATGCCTAACCCATGTCTCTATTCATTAGCACAACAAAGACTCAAAAAGTATTTTGATTAAAGCCTTCAAATGAATGTTGACAATTTTTTAAAAGGCGAGTTTCTTAGAATAAGAATACTTTCAGATTTAGTTTGATCACTTTCATATAGAAAGTCTGCAACAAATTACATGATCGAACATTTTAGGCACATAAATTGTTCTGAACTCTGTATTGCTAATCTTAGTATGTGGTCTATGTTCATGGAAAGATAGAGTAAATAATGCCTGGTAATGTCTGTGCTCTTTTAGGGTGTTTCCACTTTACTGTTCCTTTCTCTGGTATAATTTCTCTTTTTAAAAAAATATTGTCATGCTATCATGAGACTTCAGCGTCTATATTCTACTTGGAGAAGAAGCCGTGATCATAATTGAAATTCAGGCACTATGGTTATTTTTAACATTCTTCTGAAATTAATATAAACTCTATATTTTAAGCTATCATTAAAAATCTATTCTGTCTTATTAAATGAGTTACATTTAGAATTTTTTTTTTAGTTTTTGAACTGCTATTTTTTCACATTATTTATTATTTGTTTTTTGTATATACTTTCAATCATATTTGACTTACAATGAGACCATTTTGATATGTGCACATTTCTCCCCAGACCCATTGATCAAAATATCTTTAACAGATAACACCACAGCTCCCCATCCCATCAATGCTCTACCTCTGTATCCCTTCTCCAAAAGTCTTTCATTAGGCCCCACTCCTCCACATACACCTTGTCTGACATTCACACCCATCTCTTGTGTTTGTTCAATTGTTAGTCAATCAGTTTCAGTCATAGAATGCAGACATACGGTATATGTTAAGTGGGGACATACAATGTCTCTCCTTCATAGCCTGGCTTGCCTCACTCAGCAGTACATCTTCCATATTCTTCCATTTTCTGTCAAAAGCCAGGTTTCTGTTTTTTTTTTTTTTTATGGCTGAGTAGTATTCCATAGAGTATATGTGCCACAGTTTTTCAATCCATTCCTCCATACGGGGGCATTTGGGTTGGTTCCAAGACTTAGCATTTGAGGAATCTCCAAATTATTCTCCAGAGTGGTTGGACCAATCTACATTCCCACCAGCAGTGTAAAAGAGTTCTCCTTTCACCACACCCCCGCCAACACTTATCATTTTTTTTTTTTTTTAATATTAGACATTCTGACTGGGGTTAGGTGGTACCTCATTGTTGTTTTTATCTGCATTTCCCTTACAATGAGGGAGGTTGAACATTTTTTCATATGCCTTTTGGCCATTCGTATGTCATCTTTAGAGAGTGTTTTTTCCATCTCCTTCTCCCATCTTTTAATAGGGTTGATCATCTTTTTTCCAGCTTTTTTAGTTCCTTGTGTATTCTGGTTATCAGTACCTTATCTGATGCAAAATTTACAAAAATATTTTCCCATTCTGAGGGCTGTCGATTCACACTAATTACTGTGTCTTTGGCCATGCAGAAACTTCTTAGTCTGATGTAATCCCATTTGTCTATTTTGGGGACGATCGACTCTGCTTTGAGGGTCTTCTTTAAGAAGTCTTTCCTTACACCAGTGTCTCCCAGAGTTTCCCCAGCGTTTTCCAGGAGCAGCTTTATAGTTTGAGGTCTTAGATTTAGATCCTTGATCCACCTTGACTTGGTTTTTGTCAAAGGAGAGAGGTAGGGGTTCAGATTTATCTTTCTGCAAGTGGAAGTCCAATTTTTCCAGCACCACTTGCTGAAGAGGCTTTAGGATTTTTTTTTTTCTTTACTGTTTTCTATTTGAATAAAAATATATGCGATCTTTCTATATATTTGACATCACTAGTCCCGGAGGCTTAAACGCTCTTTTGTCAGCCACCAAAATCCTTAGAAATTACAAATATATTAATATATACCTATATCATTCTATGTTATGATACATTCATCCCTTTCTCTTGCTGTCTCTTTCATCTATATTGATCTATGTATTTCTACCTGTACATCAATAACAAACGAAAAGAAATAAGATTGTCTTTGGTTGTTAAAAAGATACGAGGAATTTCTGAAGCATGAAACACATGTGAGATTTCTTAAACAGCAAAACAGTCATCAAGATATGTGGCAAAGGGGAGATAGTTCAGATATGGGACCAAATTCCAAAGGGTGGAAATGGCGGGAGAAGCCTGGCACAGGTGTCTTTGGGCAACTCATGAGGTAGTTGGCTGTTGTACTGCAGTAGGAATATTGAGGTGGGTCAAAACTCCATCAGTCTCTCTCTCCTTTGGGTTAAGTGGCAATAAAAGTTATGTTTTCCATTAGGAATGGGTACTGGGATTAGTAACTTGAACAGAAAAGGAAAGTGGAGGCCTGTGTTCTTGATGACTTTAGAAAGATCGAGGAGCATCCAAACCAGACCAGCAAGGCCTACCCTTGTGGGCAGTACATTATTTTAGGACTCTGCTGCCTGAAGAATGAAAGCCATCCAAGCAACTAGCCAAGTGCAAACCTAGGAAACTGTAAAATGAAATGGCTTTCTCTGAGCTCACTTGGCTACATATATATTTATTATATTGAAACCAAAACATATCCCAGTGCGGAAAAGAAAATTTTTGTAAGCTGCAGTTGATACTAATGTTATTTGTTACGTGTTTGCTTCACTAATACTTAGTGAAGCTTGGTGTTGGGCAAAGCTTAAGATTCATGGGATTCTTCTTTCACAATTGATTGAGCACATGTGTCAGTGTATTCTCTCAGTGAGCAGTGTTCCCTCGGTGAGTAGTGTGGCTTCTCATTAAAACTGACAAGAGTTCTCATCAGTCTGATACATAAACTGAGGCACTCAGCTCATAAATGCTAGAAGTGTGTACAAAACAGGCAGTCCTAGCCTAGAACTGTTGCCTTTAAACACATAAAAGATAGGCCAAAGTCAACATCAATTAGTAGCTGAAAATGAAGAAAGCTGGAAACTTTTTTGAAGTGATATGGACTATTCTCTGCTGAGTGTTAGTGAGGTGAAGTGAGCAGAGGACTGAGGCAGGGTTTTAATTATTGAGTAGCTATCTCAGAATGTGAGAAAGACAATAAAGGAACTCTTAAGCTGGGTTGAACACCAACACATATTTGGACCTTAAATAGAATTTATTCAGTTTTCTTGTTATTAAATTCTTAAATTCAGGTTAATCCATTTTGCGTGTATTAATACTAAGAAAACTTTGATGCTTCGCTCACCAAAACAGATAATAATACTTTCATGAGTGTATTTCATAGTAAGATGGTAACTTAGTTCTCATAAGGATCTTAAGTTTTTATATTCTCTAATACTTTTTTTTTTTTGGCCAGAGGATGCATGCACTCATCACAGAAGTAGAGAGAGAGAGAGTGAGAGAGGGAAAGTGAGAAAGCACCCTTCCATGGGGTGTGAGCACACCACAATCTTATCTCCTCCATTTCTCCCTCCTTTCAGGATGTTGGGCATGCATGTACACACCTCCAGTGTGTTTCTCAAGTTGCCAGGTCCAGGACTTGAACCACGTGTTAGTTAGGTCATGTGAGATCTAGTCACCTTGACCACCACACCATGGACTGACCCTCCAATACATTCTTTTGTGTATGTATATGAAGTTAAAATGGTTGATGAGTTCTTCGTCTTCAGCATTTCTCAGTTAATTAGTATATATACATACACAAACACACACATACATTCACACACACACACATACATATATATATATATTCAAGTGGATAATTTGACCTTAAGTGGTGTCTGGATATTTTCTTTCTATCATATACCAGACTCATTTAGTGTTTTGTTTTGGAATATTTCCTTCAAGTAATTCAGAAATATACAAGTTGTGTTCTATTTCTTTGCTTTCTGGGCCAAAGGAGCTCTACTTAAATTAAAAAAAAATCATAATTAAGATTGATTTATTGGAAACAAAATAAATATAAACTCCATTACTTTTAGAAGCCTGAGTTTGATTATGTGATAAAGGAATATTAAATCTTTTTTTTTTTCTTTAACAATTGAGTCTCCTTTAAACTGGACTTTTGTTGTAGTAATTAGTAAATATATTTAAAACATGGATTTGCTTTCAACATCAAATCAAATTAAATGAAAAAGTATGGCTTATTTTTAATTATAATTATATTTTCAAACAGGTATATTTTCAAAATGACTTATTATATGCTGACATATTCTCCTCTTCTACTTTGATATTATTTGAAGACTTTAATCTCTTTTAAAGAGAGAGATTAGGGAATAGGGAAATAGGGAAAGCAAAGCAAAGGAATTTAACTTTAGCCTAAATACCATGCTTAGGTCATCCTCACACTTATTTGTATTTCTAAACTGAAGTTACTTGAGTTTATTTGAGTAGCATTTATAATCTAGCATCTTAAGATAAACAAATGCCATGATCCTCTTTCCAAAGAGGAGGCAAATTGGTTTGCTACATATAGACAGACCAGTGCCAGGCACTGTAACCTGTTTTTGACATTGCACTGATAGAGTGTAACTCCCCTGAGCATATGATAATGTTTGAAGTGATGGAACACATTTTTCCCATTAATTCTCCTTCATATCACTGCTCACATCAGAGATGCTCTCTAGCAGTTTACTTTAGCTGTACACACTGAATTTAAATAGCCGGAGGCTCATTCTTTTAGAGGATAGTACAAATCTCACTACTAATTAAAATAGTATAGTGAGGGTTGACTTTCCTTCTCTTGTTACTTTATGCTTAGATACCTGATTATTATTAATCGATAAACTGCAGTATTACATATGTAGCCTCTAACTTGAGGGAAAGATCATGGGTTATTAGTTTGAGTGTAGGTTGAAAATGGAGCAACCTGAAGCATTCGCAGGATTTCAAGTACTTTATCATATGAAAATATTAGGTCATTGGGAAAGTCATGAGGTGTTTTTCTATGTAAAAATGCATCATGACTTTCCCAACGATCTAATACTTATGAAAAAGAGTTAAGTTCTATCCTCTTATGGTTCTATTCATTCATTAAGCAAATTCTTACTGAGCACCTATTTTTTGCTAGCACTGATTTAGGCCTTGAGAAAAGAACAAGAAAGAAAAGAGAAAAGCAGTCTCCATCTCCTGGAGCTTAGATTAAATATAAAATAAAGTAGATATTTAAGTTATATAATATACAGTATAAAATATAAGGGGGCTTGAAAAAGTTTGTGGAAAAATTAAAGTACAACTTTATTTTGGTGCAAAGAATTTTGAAATCAATGCCCCCTCTCTTTTTTTGCTTAGTTTTGCTATAGAGCTTGTGCACTTGCCATAGTGAGAGAGAGAGAAAGTGAGAAATTGCCCCTCGGTGAGGATGGTAACACTACAATCCCATTGTCCCCAAATTTCCATTCTTCTCTTGACATTCTGAGGATGCATGCACACATGCCTGGTGTATTTCTCAAGCCATCAGTTCTAAGAGTTGAACGACATAGTCAGCCGTGTGGGTTCCAGGTCCCTTAACTATCACATCTCTAGCTGGTTCAATGTATAGGTTTTTCTTTTTTCTTTTCTTTTTTTTTTTTATAATGTACATTTTCCATGAACTTTTCTAAAACCCTGTCCCAGAATAGAAGGTAGAAATAGAGTAGAAAGTAAAATTTTTCTCTGGAGAAAAATGAGCCATAATGTGATATGAGAGCAGGTGTAACACTAGACAGATGAACAGGAAAAGCTGTGCAGAGAGGATAACATTAGAGTGAAAGCTGAAGTCCACCTCACAGACTGTGGGAGGTAGGCAACTACAAGAGAAGGAAGGAAAACAGTAAAGGCCTTAAAGCAGGAGAATATTTGCAAGAGTTCAAGGAAAGTGCCTGAGAGAGGGCAATATAGAAGATGAAGTCCCAAGAGTAGTAGGAGAGTGGATGTGGGGCCTCCCGGGCCATGCTAAGGCTTTTATAGCAATAGAGACGGAAAATCATCTGGGAGCTTTTGGCAGACATCTGACACAATCTGTCTTACATTTTAACAAAGTGACTGCCTGTGTGTTAAAAATAGATTTTAACAAAAGTGCAAGGACAGGAGCACCACAGAAGAGCAGAGGAGGTCCCTCACCATCCTTCTCCCTGCTCTGTGCCCTATATGAAATATATTAGCTACTGACTGGCTTCTTTTAACTCTGAGTTGCATGGAATTCAACTAATGACAGGCACTCACAGGGGAGATTATGAGGAGAGTAACATTTATGTCATTATTCTTATCTTTTCCTGCCCTTTCAGGAGGTCCCCACTGGTTGTCTTTGTCCATCCACTAGACCTACAGTTCCTGCCAGCGGCCCTCTCATGACCCCTTGGATCTAAGGAAGGTGATGGCTCCCTGCTAGTGCTACCACACTATCCCTTATTGATTTTCTAATCTCCACTTATGCCTTTGTAAATAGTACCCTTACTAAATACTTGCCAATTACTTATATTTACCATCTATTCCTTGCTTTGAATTGCTGATGCATCAGATAAGAAGTTTAAAAATCTGCAAATATGATTGTAGAAAGGATAGGTGTAGGTACCACAGTTTGTAAGGGAGGGAAGTGGATGGTAGAGGGGGGATGGCAAGGACACGGGGGAAGAAACAGTTAACAGGTCCAAGAATGTAAAATTCCCTATTGAAAATGATGTGCATGGTATTATCCTTGATTTGAAATAGATGAATAAATAAATAGATAGATGATTGATAGAGGCCATGTAGCATTTTAGGGAGAGATGATGGTGACTTGGCCGTAGAAATGGTGAGAAAGGGTTGAATTATGGAACTGTTCTGGTCAGTAGCCCCTGGATTTACTAATAGATGGGAAATGAGGTGAAGTGTAAAAATATCTAGGTGATTCCTAGATAGTTGATCTAAAAAGCTTGAATAATGGAGTAACCATTTGGTTAAAGCCTCTTGACATTCAAAGGAGCTGAGCTAGAGATATAAAATTGGAAATTATCGGTGTAGAGAAAAATATTTAAACCCTGATAGAAGATATGATTACTAAGTGATTGTGCATAGATAGAAAAGAGAAGAGATCCAAAACAAAGACTGAGACCTGGAGTGCCCAATATTTAAAGATTAAGTAAATAGGAGAAATATTTAAAGTATTTAATTACTCAAGAGGTAAAAGGAATTTTAGAAAATTGTGATATTCTGGAAATTAAGTGAAAAAACTATAGCGTAAAAATGAATATACTGCTCTGAATAGTTCTGAGACATGGAACCTGGATTTGCACTATTAGATTTTAAAATATGTATGTATGTGTTCATATGTAATTATATTTTTGATACATGAATTTCAAAGAGGTATGTTGAAACCACATACCACAAATAATAATGGTATTTTAATTACTATATTTTAGCTGTCCTCAGTCACCTGAAACTTATTGTGACAATCTTCTAAGACAGCTTATGAGAACTAGACACAATTGGCATCTATACAGTGTCCAGCAACACTATTTCCCCTCCAAGAATTTAAACATCAGGATGGAAAGTTGAGATTTATTTACCCAAAGAAGTAGAAGTTTCTATATCAGGGAAAACACAGTTGAGTGAAAGCAAATAAGTGACTCCTAAGAGAAAACTCATGAATTTAATGCTTTAAAGGGAGGAGATAACGTATCAGTCCATCCCAAACAACTAAAAGAGTGAGGAACATGAAAGTTACTTCAGAGCCCACATGAGTCTGGCCAACATACTTCTAACTATTAAAATAAGTTTAGAGAAGACTTACAGTTAAGAATAGTAAATGCAGACTATTTATGTTTTGAAAATTCTTAACTCTTCATTTCATTAAAACATTTATTTAAAAGTGACTAGTGATCAATTTATCTAAGTAAAAATATTTAGGAGGGAACCAGCAGTTAGCGTAATGGCTATGTCGCTGGACTCCCACGTAGTTGACCGCGGTTCGTGTCCTGGACCCGGTGGCTTAAAACTCACGCCAGGCGCGTGTGCGTGCGTGCCCAAGATCCCGAGAGGAGAATGGAAGAGAAGGGATTGCGGTGTGACCATCCCCCCTGGGGGGTGATTTCTCGTTTTCTGTCTCTATGTCTCTCTCTGTCTGTCTGGCGAGTGCACATGCCCTACAGTGAAAATTTCTCAAAAAAAAAATTTAATAAACTTGTTTATTTGAGTTTTAGTTGATACGCATTTATTCAGCTCATTGGAAATCTCACTTTTTATGAAGATCTTCATTAGTCATTACAAAAATGCTCATGTGTACCACATTTCTGCAATTAAATTATGTTTCAAAATGAACTATTGCTGTATAAAGGATTGGCTTTTAAAGCTCAATCAATGCTACATTAGTGAAACCTCTTCCTAAGGAGCTTGAGTTAGAAAACTGTTATCACATAATGTATAAAGGGAAATTTATATTTACTATATGGTACTAGTTTTTATAATCTGTACACAAGTGCCAAGGTGACTAATCAAGAAATTAACATTCACTGTTCTACATGAAGGTTTTGATTCTGCTCATGTCAAGTGTTAAGGATGCTCTTTTCCTTTTCTTTCTTTTTTTTTTTTTTTTAAGAGAAATTTTCACTACAGGGCACGTGTACTCACCAGAAAGACGGAGAGAGACAGAGAGACAGAAAGCAAGAAATCACCCCCTCCTCCCAGAGGAGAAGGTCATACCGCAGTCCCTTCTCTATTCTCCTCTTGGGATTCTGGGCATGCATGTGTATGTGCCTGGCATTTTAAGCCCCTGGGTCTGAGACTCAAATCATGGTCAACTACGTGGGAGCCCAGTGATGTAACCATTACGCCTTCTGTTGGTCCCAAGGATGCCATTTTCTAAAACAAGTACTTTCTATTTTTTACTGTGATTTTTTTTTTGTTGTGAAATTTGAGAACAAATCTGAAGTTCTTAAAAGATGTATTTATCTCCATAAGAGAGAGATAAAGAGACAGAGAGATTAATAAATAAAGATCACCCACTGTGTTTCCATGCTATGATCCACTCCCAGCCTCAACCAGTCAGGATCACAGTCACATGTGTGCATACCCAGAATGCTCAGGGAGGTCTCAAAAAGCCAACCCAGGACTTTTCCCATGTGGCTGTAGTTGTATTAAAGTTGCACGACTGCCTGACCCAAGATGTGAGATTTTCTGATTATCTCTTCATGATATTGTTCATATTTGTTAGTTCCAGTATGGTATCCATTTCTCCATAGAACTACCGTCTTACCAAACAAAATTTGCATTTTAACATTAATGGTTCTTTTAACATTAATCTTTTGCAAGCTTTTTCTCTCTCAACTCTCTCTTTCAAAAATATCTTTCTTATGTGTCTTACTTCATTAGATTTGCTATAATAAATGGCACAATGTGGCTTATAAACAACAGAAATTTCATTTTCACAGTTCTAGAGCCTAGGCAGCCCCAAATCAAAGTGCTGGCAGATTCAAAGTCTGGTGAAGATACACTTCCTCTCTTTTCTGGCTGTAACCATGGAGGGCATTCAAGAGAAGAAAGAGAAGGTTCCTGCTGCGGCAGAAACCAAGAAAAAGGCTCCTGCTATGGCAGAAGCCACCAAGAAAAAGGTTCCTGCTGTGCCAGAAACCCTTAAGAAAAAGCGAAGGAATTTTGCAGA
>NW_006159555.1:8890769-8897139 GCF_000334495.1 Tupaia belangeri chinensis | reverse complement strand
TGTGCGTGCGTGCCCAAGATCCCGAGAGGAGAATGGAAGAGAAGGGATTGCGGTGTGACCATCCCCCCTGGGGGGTGATTTCTCGTTTTCTGTCTCTATGTCTCTCTCTGTCTGTCTGGCGAGTGCACATGCCCTACAGTGAAAATTTCTCAAAAAAAAAATTTAATAAACTTGTTTATTTGAGTTTTAGTTGATACGCATTTATTCAGCTCATTGGAAATCTCACTTTTTATGAAGATCTTCATTAGTCATTACAAAAATGCTCATGTGTACCACATTTCTGCAATTAAATTATGTTTCAAAATGAACTATTGCTGTATAAAGGATTGGCTTTTAAAGCTCAATCAATGCTACATTAGTGAAACCTCTTCCTAAGGAGCTTGAGTTAGAAAACTGTTATCACATAATGTATAAAGGGAAATTTATATTTACTATATGGTACTAGTTTTTATAATCTGTACACAAGTGCCAAGGTGACTAATCAAGAAATTAACATTCACTGTTCTACATGAAGGTTTTGATTCTGCTCATGTCAAGTGTTAAGGATGCAATTTTCCTTTTCTTTCTTTCTTTTTTTTTTTTTTTTAAGAGAAATTTTCACTACAGGGCACGTGTACTCACCAGAAAGACGGAGACAGAGAGACAGAAAGCAAGAAATCACCCCCTCCTCCCAGAGGAGAAGGTCATACCGCAGTCCCTTCTCTATTCTCCTCTTGGGATTCTGGGCATGCATGTGTATGTGCCTGGCATTTTAAGCCCCTGGGTCTGAGACTCAAATCATGGTCAACTACGTGGGAGCCCAGTGATGTAACCATTACGCCTTCTGTTGGTCCCAAGGATGCCATTTTCTAAAACAAGTACTTTCTATTTTTTACTGTGATTTTTTTTTTGTTGTGAAATTTGAGAACAAATCTGAAGTTCTTAAAAGATGTATTTATCTCCATAAGAGAGAGATAAAGAGACAGAGAGATTAATAAATAAAGATCACCCACTGTGTTTCCATGCTATGATCCACTCCCAGCCTCAACCAGTCAGGATCACAGTCACATGTGTGCATACCCAGAATGCTCAGGGAGGTCTCAAAAAGCCAACCCAGGACTTTTCCCATGTGGCTGTAGTTGTATTAAAGTTGCACGACTGCCTGACCCAAGATGTGAGATTTTCTGATTATCTCTTCATGATATTGTTCATATTTGTTAGTTCCAGTATGGTATCCATTTCTCCATAGAACTACCGTCTTACCAAACAAAATTTGCATTTTAACATTAATGGTTCTTTTAACATTAATCTTTTGCAAGCTTTTTCTCTCTCAACTCTCTCTTTCAAAAATATCTTTCTTATGTGTCTTACTTCATTAGATTTGCTATAATAAATGGCACAATGTGGCTTATAAACAACAGAAATTTCATTTTCACAGTTCTAGAGCCTAGGCAGCCCCAAATCAAAGTGCTGGCAGATTCAAAGTCTGGTGAAGATACACTTCCTCTCTTTTCTGGCTGTAACCATGGAGGGCATTCAAGAGAAGAAAGAGAAGGTTCCTGCTGCGGCAGAAACCAAGAAAAAGGCTCCTGCTATGGCAGAAGCCACCAAGAAAAAGGTTCCTGCCATGCCAGAAACCCTTAAGAAAAAGTGAAGGAATTTTGCGGAGCTGAAGATCAAGCACCTGAGAAAAAACTTTGCTCAAAAGATGCTTCAAAAGGCAAGGAGGAAGCTTATCTATGAAAAAGCTAAGCACTATCATAAAGAATATAGACAGATGTACAGAACAGATTTGCATGGCCAGGATGGCAAGAAAAGCTGGCAACTTCTATGTACCTACAGAACCCAAATTGGCATTTGTCATCAGGATCAGAGGTATCAATGGAGTGAGCCCAAAGGTTCGAAAGGTGTTGCAGCTTCTTCATCTCTGCCAGATCATCAATACCCTTTGTTTAGCTCAGTAAGGCCTCAATTAACATGCTGAGAATTGTGGAACTGCATATTGCGTGGGGGTACCCGAATCTGAAGTCAGTAAATGAACTGATCTACAAACATGATTATGGCAAAATCAATAAGAAGAGCCTTTTCAAAGAGCCTTTTGTGTGACTGAATACTCTTTTTGTTTTCTTGTTTAAATTTTATTTAACTTTACTTATTTATTTTAATTTCAGCAGGGAGAGATAGAGTGAGAGAGAGAAGGAGGGAAAGTGAGAAAGCAAGCCCCCAAGTCCAAGACTTGAACCAGTCAGCCATGTGGGATTCCAGCACCCTTAACCACACACCACCTACTGGCTCTGTGACTGAATACACTTAGCTAAAGATTTCTCTGAGGTGTTAGTGAAAATAATCTTTAGCATACTGCTATTGTTTGGATGTGTCCTCCAAAACGTAGACTGTAAATTTAATGGTTGCAACAGTGTTGGGCGATGGGGTCTTTTAGGGGGTACTAAGGTTATTAGGGCCCACCCTCAGGAGCAGATGAAGGCTTCTATAAAAAGGGCTTGACTGAGGGGGTTTGAATCCTCTTTTACCCTTCCACCTTCTGTTGTGCGAAGATTCAGCATTCCTTTCTTCTGGAAGATACAGCCTTCAAGGTGCCATTTTAAAAGCAGAGAGTAGCCTTCACCAGATGCTGGTGCCTTGATCTTGGACTTCCTATCCATCAGAACTATTACTATAAGAAATAACTTTTTGTTTTTTCTAAATTACTTAATTGTGGATATTGTGTTCTAACAGCACAAAAAAGATTATGACATATACTCTTGGATTTTTTCTAGAGCATGCTTTCTTGAGTAAGTGAATGTCTTTTTTATTTTTTTTTTAAGAGAGTTTGTTTTTTCTATTTATTTATTTATTTATTTATTTATTTATTTATTTCCTGTAGGGAACATGTGTTTGGCAAGACAGAAAGAGAAAGACAGAAAGTGAGAAATCACCCCCCAGGAGGGATGGCCACATCACAATCCCTTCTTCATCATTCTCCTCTCAGGATCTTGGGCACACAGGCACATGTGCCCAGTTTGTTTTAAGCCACCCTGTCTGGGTCTTGAACTGTGGTTGATTATGTGGAAGTCCAGCAACGTAACCGTTATGCAATCTGCTGGTCCCAGAGAAAGTGAGTCTCTTAATTTTAGCATCTTTTGCAATCTGGTTAAGCAAAGAGTATCAAGTCTTGATTCCTTTTTTGTTAAATAGGTTTTCCTTCGTCTCTTTCCTCTTTCTTTTTATGATAAATAACAAGAAAATACCCATTCATACCTTCAACACTTTGCTTAGAATGTTCCTCAGCAAAGTAATTTTATTCCTCACAAGTTTTGCTTACAACATTAACTGCAGGCCATGGTTTTGCTAGGTTATCTGTCTGTCACTATATGATAATGATCCCCTTACCCTGATATTTGACAAAAGTCTGCAAACTAATGAGAGAGGAAAATAAGCAAACAAAAACTGGAGAAAGCAAAATCAAACAAGACCCTTCATCTCATTTTTATTACTCTACAAAAAATTCAGAAATATATTGTATTCTACCCATAAAATATAAAGAGAATGTAAATAATTAAAAGGAAAAATTAAAGAGGTGAAAGTTCTTGGGACCAACAGTTGGCGTAATGGTTATGTTGCTAACTCCCAAGTAGTCGACTGGTTCAAGTCCCAGACCTGGTGGCTTAAACTCACGCCAGGCATGTGTGCATGTGTGCCCAAGATCTTGAGAGGAGAAAAGAGGAGAAGGGATTGCGGCGTGGCCATCCCCTGGGGATAATTTCTCGCTTTCTGTCTCTCTCTCTCTCTGTCTTTCTGGTGGGCTCATGTGCCCTATAGCAAAACCCTTTAAAAAAAAATAAAATAAAAAGAGGTGAAAGTTCTCAGTATGTCATTCATTACCTTCTGAGCCCTCACCTGCAGCTCCCTTAGTGTCCATATTTCCACAGCAGTCTGCGTATGATTTAGGTATTTCCTGAAGTGATGTAGAACCTCTTCACTTTCTGTGAGTCCTCAGTAGTTAGGAATCATTATTGTCCCTATTTCCTCTAATGACCTGTTTAGTCACTCTAGGATTTTTACTATCACGTTTCTCACAATTCTTCTGGCTTCTGCCCATTACTCAATTCTAAAGCCACTGCCACTTTTTTAGATATTTGTAATAGTAGCACCACACTCTCAATATTAAAATCTCTATTTGTTTTCTACTGCTGCTATATTGAATTAGCACACACTTGATGATTTAAAGTAATACAAATTTACTCTCTTACGGCTTTGTAGGGTAGACATCCAACTTGCATCTCAATGGGCTAAACTCACAATGTCAGTAGAGCTGTTCTTTAAAGTAATACAGATTTACTCTCTTACAGCTTTGTAGGGTAGAAATCCAACTTGCACCTCAATGGGCTAAACTCACAATGTCAGTAGAGCTGTTCTACTTTCTGAAAGCTATAGGGATAATTCATTTCCTTCCTTTTCTAGCTCCTAGAGGCTGTCTACTGTCTTGTTCTTGGATCCTTTCCTTCATCTTTAAAGCCAGTGATGCGGGGCAGTTTTTCTCATATTGTCATCTTCTGGTTTTCTCTTCCAATTCTTTCTTGCACTTAAAAAAAGTTTATTTATTTATTTCTTCACAGAGGTAGAGTGACAGAGACAGAGAGATAGCACCCCAACAGGCTTCGAAAACCATAATCCAGCTCTAGTTTCAGCCAGCCCAGATCATGGTACACACCTTTCTGGCATACTCAGGGAGGTCTCCAGACATGAACTTGGAATCATCCCACATGACTCAGCCTTGAAGACTCACATTTTACCACCATGCCCCTTTCCCTTGTACTTTTAAGAACCCAGTGACTATGCTAGGTCTACTGGAATAATCCAGGATAACATTCTTGTCTTGATGTTAGCTCATTAACAATCTCAATACCATCTGAAACCTTATTCTCCTTTGCCATGTAACCAAATATATTCACAGGGAGTGGGGATTAGGATGTTGGCATTTTTGGAGGACAATTATTCTCTTTGCCGCAGAAGTCCACCTTGACAAGGTATTCACTCTTTGCTTCATATCTAAATGTGCCTATAGATAACAAATGTGGCCCATGGGCACAGACACTCTAAGTAGCTTCCTTTTCCCTTATTTTAAAATGTGGACAGACTATAAACCTTCATTAGACATTTAGAGAAATTCTGTAATGTAAAGGGAAAAAAAAACAGCATAAACCTAAGAACTGGCCTGAAGGAAGCAGAATTCAGCAATTTATTTTCCTTCTCACCTAAATTCAAGAATATTTTTTCTATCCCAAGAATATAAAAGAAAATGTAATAAAAGAACTATGAGAGCTAAAAAAACTCTTAAAAATAAAGTCAAACATAAATTTTTAAAAAATATATTATTAAAACATAATAAACTCCCTCAAAATATGAAAAAGAATATAAATTTAATAAGTTCAACTTCCAACTGATCAAATTTCCAAGAGAGTGCTGACAAAATGTAGTGGAAAACATCACAAAGATAAAATTTAAACTAAATTCATAGAACCAAAGGGAAATGCATATTTCAAAATAGAAAATATCTTTATATTGGAAAAAACCCACTAAACTTAGACATCTATGAGAAATTTTGGAAAACGCTATATAGAAGATTCTAAAAGTTTTCAAAAGGGAAAATAATATATAAAAGTCTCAGCTGGTTTTGGACATCCCATCAGCACCCAAGAAGATAATGGCACAATGCTTTCAGATGTCAGAGTTCTAAGCAAAAAAAACCCCCAAGACCTCCCAAAAACCCAAAAACTTTGAACCTTAAATATGTTAGTCAGCCAATTATTAACAATATGTGATTGTGAAATCAAGTACCCTCATACATTCAAAGACTCAGAAAGTTTATCTCCCATACACTCTTCTTCAAGTACTATGTTTCAGTAAAAAGAAAGAATTCCCAGATGAGAAAGACATGAACTTCAGTGAACAGTGGATCAACCAAATCAAATACTGAGAAGTTGCCTCAGAATAACAGCTCAGAGCACCTGACCTTGGAGCCCAGCCTGAAGTTGAGGACAGAAGACTCTTGGTGGGAGGTCTCCTGACTATGGAGGAGATGAACTGAGAGAGTTAAAGTTTTGATAATGTGATAAAGGAATGAAAATTAAGAATTATAGGATGACAGGAACTCCTGGAAAGACAAATAAGCTATACTCCATATAGTCCAAAAAAGAAGACAAAGACAAAAATACAGAAAAATAGAAAGATAAAGAAACTGCAAGACATCAGAAGGATGGTTGAAAGATATGTGATTTGAATCAAGAATTCTGTTGGCTTTTGTTGTTATTGTTTGTTTGGTTTTGCTAGAGGGCATGTGCACTCAGCAGAGAAAGAGAGAGAGAGAGACAGAGAGAGACAGAGAGAGAGA
>NW_006159555.1:8865064-8889729 GCF_000334495.1 Tupaia belangeri chinensis | reverse complement strand
CCTATAGCAAAACCCTTTAAAAAAAAATAAAATAAAAAGAGGTGAAAGTTCTCAGTATGTCATTCATTACCTTCTGAGCCCTCACCTGCAGCTCCCTTAGTGTCCATATTTCCACAGCAGTCTGCGTATGATTTAGGTATTTCCTGAAGTGATGTAGAACCTCTTCACTTTCTGTGAGTCCTCAGTAGTTAGGAATCATTATTGTCCCTATTTCCTCTAATGACCTGTTTAGTCACTCTAGGATTTTTACTATCACATTTCTCACAATTCTTCTGGCTTCTGCCCATTACTCAATTCTAAAGCCACTGCCACTTTT
Source organism: Tupaia belangeri chinensis (assembly GCF_000334495.1). NCBI lineage: Eukaryota > Metazoa > Chordata > Mammalia > Scandentia > Tupaiidae > Tupaia > Tupaia belangeri. The sequence continues at coordinate 8,889,413 of NW_006159555.1, read as the reverse complement.
TTAGATATTTGTAATAGTAGCACCACACTCTCAATATTAAAATCTCTATTTGTTTTCTACTGCTGCTATATTGAATTAGCACACACTTGATGATTTAAAGTAATACAAATTTACTCTCTTACGGCTTTGTAGGGTAGACATCCAACTTGCATCTCAATGGGCTAAACTCACAATGTCAGTAGAGCTGTTCTACTTTCTGAAAGCTATAGGGATAATTCATTTCCTTCCTTTTCTAGCTCCTAGAGGCTGTCTACTGTCTTGTTCTTGGATCCTTTCCTTCATCTTTAAAGCCAGTGATGCGGGGCAGTTTTTCTCATATTGTCATCTTCTGGTTTTCTCTTCCAATTCTTTCTTGCACTTAAAAAAAGTTTATTTATTTATTTCTTCACAGAGGTAGAGTGACAGAGACAGAGAGATAGCACCCCAACAGGCTTCGAAAACCATAATCCAGCTCTAGTTTCAGCCAGCCCAGATCATGGTACACACCTTTCTGGCATACTCAGGGAGGTCTCCAGACATGAACTTGGAATCATCCCACATGACTCAGCCTTGAAGACTCACATTTTACCACCATGCCCCTTTCCCTTGTACTTTTAAGAACCCAGTGACTATGCTAGGTCTACTGGAATAATCCAGGATAACATTCTTGTCTTGATGTTAGCTCATTAACAATCTCAATACCATCTGAAACCTTATTCTCCTTTGCCATGTAACCAAATATATTCACAGGGAGTGGGGATTAGGATGTTGGCATTTTTGGAGGACAATTATTCTCTTTGCCGCAGAAGTCCACCTTGACAAGGTATTCACTCTTTGCTTCATATCTAAATGTGCCTATAGATAACAAATGTGGCCCATGGGCACAGACACTCTAAGTAGCTTCCTTTTCCCTTATTTTAAAATGTGGACAGACTATAAACCTTCATTAGACATTTAGAGAAATTCTGTAATGTAAAGGGAAAAAAAAACAGCATAAACCTAAGAACTGGCCTGAAGGAAGCAGAATTCAGCAATTTATTTTCCTTCTCACATAAATTCAAGAATATTTTTTCTATCCCAAGAATATAAAAGAAAATGTAATAAAAGAACTATGAGAGCTAAAAAAACTCTTAAAAATAAAGTCAAACATAAATTTTTAAAAAATATATTATTAAAACATAATAAACTCCCTCAAAATATGAAAAAGAATATAAATTTAATAAGTTCAACTTCCAACTGATCAAATTTCCAAGAGAGTGCTGACAAAATGTAGTGGAAAACATCACAAAGATAAAATTTAAACTAAATTCATAGAACCAAAGGGAAATGCATATTTCAAAATAGAAAATATCTTTATATTGGAAAAAACCCACTAAACTTAGACATCTATGAGAAATTTTGGAAAACGCTATATAGAAGATTCTAAAAGTTTTCAAAAGGGAAAATAATATATAAGTCTCAGCTGGTTTTGGACATCCCATCAGCACCCAAGAAGATAATGGCACAATGCTTTCAGATGTCAGAGTTCTAAGCAAAAAAAACCCCCAAGACCTCCCAAAAACCCAAAAACTTTGAACCTTAAATATGTTAGTCAGCCAATTATTAACAATATGTGATTGTGAAATCAAGTACCCTCATACATTCAAAGACTCAGAAAGTTTATCTCCCATACACTCTTCTTCAAGTACTATGTTTCAGTAAAAAGAAAGAATTCCCAGATGAGAAAGACATGAACTTCAGTGAACAGTGGATCAACCAAATCAAATACTGAGAAGTTGCCTCAGAATAACAGCTCAGAGCACCTGACCTTGGAGCCCAGCCTGAAGTTGAGGACAGAAGACTCTTGGTGGGAGGTCTCCTGACTATGGAGGAGATGAACTGAGAGAGTTAAAGTTTTGATAATGTGATAAAGGAATGAAAATTAAGAATTATAGGATGACAGGAACTCCTGGAAAGACAAATAAGCTATACTCCATATAGTCCAAAAAAGAAGACAAAGACAAAAATACAGAAAAATAGAAAGATAAAGAAACTGCAAGACATCAGAAGGATGGTTGAAAGATATGTGATTTGAATCAAGAATTCTGTTGGCTTTTGTTGTTATTGTTTGTTTGGTTTTGCTAGAGGGCATGTGCACTCAGCAGAGAAAGAGAGAGAGAGAGACAGAGAGAGACAGAGAGAGAGAGAACCCCTCACTGGTGCATAGTCATACTGCAATCCCTTCTCTTCCACTCGCCCTCTTTTCAGGATTTTGGGTAGGCATGCACACATACCCTAAGCTTCTAGGTCCTGGACTCAAACCATACAGTTAGCTATTTAGGATTCAATTGCCTTAATCACTAGGCTATGCTTGTTTGTTTTGGTTTGTTTTAATTTTGTCTGTTTTAAGGTAGATGAGATTATAAATGGAAGTTTAACTATTATTTGGAGTTTCAGAGCAATTCAGTGGAGAAATAAAAAAAAATCAATTATACTAAGAAGAAGAAAGGAAAGTGAGAGATTCTGTAAATCAGCCAAATTCTCACATAAATAGCAGCAAGAAAAAGGAACATTTCTAAATCTGATACATGAATAAATAGCTGTAAATAAACCATATTTCACAACATAAAAAATCATCTTTAAAACTAAATATAGCCAAGTTTAAATATCATTGCTTATGTTATATAGAATTAGGAATGGAGAAGAATGGACAAGGGGGTGGAATAATGGTTAATTCTCCTTATTAAACTTTTATATTGCTATATGACTTTTGTACTTCAGTGTAAAATTGAAAGAAAATGATATTTTTTTACATGCATTACCAGTCAACACATGTCTGTGTGTGTGTGTGTGTGTGTGTGTGTGTGTGTGTATATATATATATATATATATGTTGTGGTGTATTTAATTTTAAAATCTCTGGAATAAGAACCTAATGATAGACTTAATTAGTGGACTATATGCAGTGGTAGCACTGTGCTCTGCAAGGCTGGAGGCCATATGGAAGATGGGGTTCCTAGGTCAACTTCTAAGTGCTGGGAACATGTGTGCATGTGCTTATAGTCCTGACTGGGTGAAAGATTGGTGGGGTGATGTATTGCAGTGTGAGACCCTAAAATAGTGCTTCTCTCTTTTGCCTCTCTCTTATGAAAGAAGGAAATAAACTAAAGAAAAAATAGTGGACTAAAAAAAGCTCTTTGGCGCTTTAGTTTTAAGCTAAAAATTGGCTTAAGTACAATCATTTTAATATCGTCTAGAAAACGAATATCTTAGTGGCTAAAATGTATCCTGTTAATTAAAGCTCTATGTGAACAACATTTAGACAGGAAGATAAACACCTGAATTGCAGAAGTAAATATGGGGCCATATGCTCACAGTGCCCTTGTTTGTAGGGAACATTGCCAAGAATGGTGCAGAATTCATAGGAGTGGATCTACAGAAGCTATAAAAAAACAGCCCAGGGCCGGCAGGTGGCATGGTGGTTAAGGGTGCTGGACTCCCACATGGTCAATTGCAGTTCAAGTTTTGGACCTGGTGACTTGCTTTCTCTTCCTCTCTCACTGTTACCCTCTGGTGAAATTAAAAAAGAAAAAAGTTAAATTAAATAATTCTTTTAAAAAAGTAGCCCGTATACTCAGCATAATTAGATCAATGTTTTCAAATTTCTGAAGACTTTGTTTAAATTTCGTGCATGAGTGCTGGGTGATTTAGGTTTAGAGTCATTATTTAATTTAAAAGCCTTGACCTATTGGGTAATTTTTCCAGATATGTCCATTGACAGCCAGACAGATTTGTTCTCACAATAGTAAGTGTTGAGAGAAATGGGAGAAGTTATAAGCAGAAAACCCTCATTTTAATGTGCTTTAAAGCTTGCAAATCTTTCCTAATTCTGAGATTTTCAGTGACTGTCTATTTATTTATTTATTGGAGTGGTTTTTGCTATAAGGTACATGCACTTGCCAGAAAGACAGAGAGAGACAGAGAGACAGAAAGTGAGAAATCACCCCCCAGGAGCAATGGCCATGTTGCAATCCCTTCTCTATTCTCCTCTCAGGATCTTGGGCACGCACGCACACGCACCTGGTGTGAGTTTAAGCCAGGACTTGAACTGTGGTCGACTACATGGGAGTCCAATGACATAGCCATTATGCCAGCTGCTGGTCCCCCAGTGATTTTCTCTATGTACTCTGCAGAACAGAGTAGTTAAAGGTAGAAAACTTATATGAACAACCATTGTTTTAATGTAAAAAAGGGTATATATGGGAGTTACCAAATTGGTAACTAAATATTTAAAATCAGTCTGAATTTATTTTTCATGTATTGATATCATGATTTTGTTTAGTTTTGCTTTAGAAGGGGTATGGTGATATTACTAAAAATGCTTGAGTTGTTTTACAAGTTTATTCACTCATTTCATCTGTGAGCAAGACAGAGAGAGAAAGAGAGAGAGAGAGAGAGAGAGAGAGAGAGCAAGTACCTCCAACAGGGCCCCGATGCTGTCCTCCACACCCAGTCTTCATCCCACCTTGGTGCATGGGAACACGTGTGCCCAGGATACACAGAGACCTCTCCAGATTTGAACAGAGACCCTTCCTATGTGAGATTGCCCCTCAAAACGTTATGTTTTACCATTGTGCCACCACTTGGTCCTATAACAAATGTGTCAGTTTTGAAAGAAAAAAATGCTTTTCATCCTTTTCTGTTTATTTCTATTTATTGCAGATATTCTGAGTGTTCCTATGGGTCCAAAAGATGTTTATCTTTTCTGTAATAAAATAATCTTCATCTACAAATTTGTTTTTCAGCTACATCTGAAATGTGGCCATTTCTTCCTTCCTTCCTTTCTTTCTTTCTTCTTTCTTTCTTTCCTTATTTCTTCCTTCCTTCCTTCCTTCCTTCCTTCCTTCCTTCCTTCCTTCCTTTCTTTCTTTCTCTCTCTTTTTTTAAATTGTCTATCAGGAGAGAGAAAAAGAGAGAAATCATTCTCAATGGGTCGTGGTCATGCCAAGTCCTTTTTCTTCCATTTCTCCATCCTGTCAGGATTTGGGGCACACATGTATATCGGCTTGGCACATTTATAGAGTTTCTGGGTCTGGGATTCCAACTGCTCAGCTGCGTGGGATCTGTCTCCTGATGTACTCTGTTTAACTCCTCTGATGAAGACCATCTCTGAAATGCAGATATTTCTATTGTGACTTGCTTTTCATCAAAGTACAGATTACACCATAAAATGTACCTATCATAGTGTTAGAGTGTAGTCCAATGTGTAATACATGTTTTTAATTTTATGTGGATTTTTAAAATGCAGTTAAAAATGCAATATAAAAATTTGGAAAATGGAGAATTATTTGAAAAATTATAGATCATTTAAAAATGAGCATATTTTAAAAATGAGGATATTGGTGTTATTTATTTGAAGTAGTTATTTATACCTTCAGGGAAGTAGTCTTGAGAGATATGTTTCACAAACATTTTCTCCCAATCTGTGGCTTGTTTTTCATTTAATAACATTATTGTTTAATAAATAGAAAATTTTCATTTTGATGAAAATATCTTTTAAAACCATTTTACATTGTTTTCTTCCTTTCTCATAAAAAGTTTCCTCATCTCAGGTCATAGAGGTATTCTTTTGTGATTTCATCTAAAGCTGTCACAGTTTAAGCTCTTGCGTTCAGGTCTAGGATCTGCCTTAAAATTATTTTTATGTATGGTACTAGGTCAAGTTAAGTTTTACCTTTTTCTACCTTGATATTCAGTTGTTCTTCATCATTGATTGCAAAGACTTACCTTTCTCTATTTTGTTTCGGTAACTTGTTGAAAGCAATTGTTCATATAACTTCATGTCTATTTTTGGACTCTATCTCATGCTCTACTTTGGCTATTCTTATGTAATACCACACTATCTAGATTACTTTAACTTTATCACAGGTCTTGAAGTCCAGTAACAAAGGTCATACAAATATGATTTTTGTTTTCAAGACTGGAGAAAGTGGTCAAATATATTTTTGCATGTAGCCAAATATCTCCTGATATTTGCACATGTTTAAAAAATTCTAAAGTATGCATTTAAAAAATTTTCAACTGAATTGACAACTAGAATATATAGGGAACTCAAGCAGTTTACCTTTCTCCCTCCCCTAAAAAAGATAAACCCAATTAAAAGATAGATAAATGAGCTGAGCAGAACAGACAACTCTCTAAGGAAGACATGTGAATGGCCAAAAAGCATATGAAAAATGCTCAACATCTGTTGTCATAAGGGAATTGCAAATCAAAACCACAATGAAATACCACCTAACCCCAGTCAGAATGACTAAGATTAAAAAAATTAAAAAATGATAAGTGCTGGCTAGACTATGAAGAAAAGGGAACTCACCTACACTATTGGTAGGAATGTAAATTAGGACAGCCACTAGCTGGGGTAGTGGAGAACAATATAGAAGTTCCTCAAAGACCTACAAATAAAACTACCATATGATCCAGCAATTCCACTCCTGGGTATCTACTCAAAGGATAGGAATACACTTAGTCAGAAAAGTACTTGCTACCCATGCTTATTGTGGCATTGTTCACCATTGCTAAAACACGGAACCAACCCAAATGTCCACGAACAGATGAATGGGTTGAAAAGTGTGGCATAGATACACTGAAATACTACTCAGTCTTGTGAAAAACAAGATCCTGGCATTTGATAAAAAGCAATGAACATGGAAGATTAATTGGAAGATTAATTACTGGTAAATGAAGCAAGCCAGATTATGAAAGAGAGACATTGTCATGTCCGCACTTAATACACACCAAATGTTTGCACTATGTGGCAGGAACTGAAAGGCTGGAAGGTATAAAAGGATGGAGAACAATTATGGATACTAGAGCAGAGTAGAAGTAGGGTGAGGAACAGGGGAAGATGAGAGGAAGAGAAACAGGAGGATAAAGAAAGAAACAAAATATTTAAGGGACACAAAAATGGAAAATTATCTGTCTATAATGTTTATGATGATATCTTCAACTGGACAAATATACAGTGTATTCACGTGGGGAAAACTTATTTTACAAGGTATAATGATATACAGTGATTGAATGTATTAAAAACAAATAAGCTATGGGAAAAAACCTTTGATAATACAGATAAATAGACAAAAGGAGATAATAAAAATTACCACTAATTCTCAGTTTGCTTGGATGTATCTAGGGCACATGCAATCATATTATAAATAAGTGCTAGTCTATACGTAGAGTTGGTAAGTAAATAACATTGTCATTTATGCCGGTGTTTTAGCTTCATGGTTTTGAAACAGAGGTAGATTTTTTTCCCATTCACAGAGTCAACTTACTACAGTTAACATTGTCTTCCTATTCAAAAAAGCTTTGCCCTGTCAAATTGTGTTGTAAATATATTCACTCTATGAATAATTTAGGAAAGAAGGAAATATTAGTGGGATTCTGGTTATATTTGCTTTAGCTTAAGTTTAGCTTAAGTTCTTAAACTCTACTTGATTGAGAAAAGTCAAGATCCCTTGAATTTTATAGGCAATAGTTTGGTATTTGTGAAATAAATATTGTCTCTGTGTATGTGACTTTGGAGAAAGTTGGGGGATCTTTTGGTTGTTAACATGAAGATGTACTTGAAATAGAAGTAGCATATAATCACATGGAAGAGCATCACTCTACCTAAAATGTTTATATTTCTATCTTTCTAGGAAAGACCAGAGTTAGCTGTAGTCCTTTCTCCCTTCCCCACCTGGCACTTACTTATTAAGCATTTGCTGTCACTGTGCTCTTCTCCCCTCTCTTCTCTTCAGCCTATTGATCTCTCTAAATGCCAGCTGGAAGTAATGAGATGCTCTGGTGAATTCCAAGCCACCAGGTTTGGGACTTGACTTCTTCATTGTTCAAACGCTTGGAATCTAGCCTGGCTTCTAAATTTTAGTATCTGAATTTCTGATTTTCAGGACATTCTTTTTGGTTACCTGTGGGTACACATTTTCATCTTATCAGTTTGCAGCACTGAAAGATTTTCCCCCCACTTTACTTTGATTATTTCTTTGTCCATGACTAAAAAATTGGAGTTTTGACAGGTTAAAAAAGTGGTTTCAAACCACAAATGCAAAGCCAATTATCCATGTTTAATATTGTGTAAGGAAGAATTTTCATACAGGATTAAAGAAATATAATGATAATATATGATTATATATGTTTATACTTAGATCAAAGAGAAGACGTCATTGTACTTTTATTCTGTAGTCAATATTTTTTCAATTACTTATTTAATTTTATTATCATCATTATTATTTTTAATTGACCAGAAAGTGACAGAGAGAGAGAGAGGGAAAGTGAGAAAGCAAGTTCCTGGTTCAGGACTCAAACTATGTTTGGCCATGTGAGAGTCCAGTGCTTTAACCACCATGCCACTTGACAGCCCCTCTGTAGTCAATTTTAATACAAACAACTTTTTTATAAAAAGAATAATGCGATTGAATGTGTTTTTGATTTAATATCCTAATACAACTTGCTATGTAAACAAAATCACTATGCTTCTCACGACTGCTGCAAATTGTGTAGCAGTCAACCATTAGCTGGATTCCCTGAATTCCTGTGAATTCATTATAGCTTGAAACTAGAATTTTATATCTTAATTTTTCTTTTATGAGGAAACTAAGTCAAATTCTAAAGCATTATTCATTTTCTCATGAGCAAAAGAACTATTTGAACTCATCATTGGCTATCAGGAAGCACATCATAACAACTGCTAATTATACATGATTTTTAAAAATATAATTCTGACTTATTTCTTCTGAAAGTTCACTTTTCTATTTGAATATATACTATTTCTTTTAGAATTATTTTATTTAACTTTATTTATTTATCTATTTATTTATTTATTTTAATTTGACCAGATTGGGACAGAGTGAGAGAGATGGGGATGGGGGAAATGAGAAAGAGCACAGCCAAGTCTGGGACTTGAACATGGTTGGTCATGTGGGAGTCCAACACCTTTAACCACTATGTCACCTCCCATCTCCATACCATTTTTGAAAATTGCCACAGGTCATGTGTGCTCCCCAGAGAGAGGCAGGGAGAAAGGAGAGAGAGAGAGAAAGAGAGAGAGAGAGAGAATGAGAGGAAACCACTTCCCAGTGGGGCGTGGTCATGCCACAATTCCTTTCCTTCATTTCTCCAGTCTTTTAGGAATTGGAGCATGCATACACACACACACACACACACACACACACACACACACACACACACACCTGAATATGTTTTTCAAGCTACTAGGGTAGATTTGATCTGCAGTCAACCATGTGGGACTTGGCTCCCTTATAACAGGGATTCAGACTATATACTAATTTTTTGTTTGCTTAACTTCTATAGTCATTATTAGCAGTGACAATAGTTTGGCATTTAATTAAAAGTGTCCTTAGATTTTATTTTAGCTTTAGGCTATGTAGGTGTAGTAGTGGAATAGTTATTTCTCCAGTAAAGACTATGGTTGTTCCATCTTTTGTGGCTTACGCATTGCTTAGCATAGCATAGGCATGAAGTAGATGTTTAGGGTTTATTTCCTGTAATGAATAAGGAAAAATGCAGTTATAGAATGTCCTGGATATTTTGTCAGAGTGTTTGCACTTAATTGCAAAAGCCATCAAAAGTGAACATGGTGTTTTGCGAGACCATTTATCATATATGGTAAATGCTGCATTTTTGGATTCCTCTTGTAGTGGTATATAGGAGGGATGCAAGAGGAGGCAGTGTGAAAGCAACAGCACCAGTTACCAGATTGCTATATAGAAATAATTACTTCCAAGGCCTCTGTGTCCCAGTCTAACCAAAAAATCTCATTACTTTTCTATCATTGTATTACTCTGGGTTTTCTTTTTAGTTTTCTTTGCTTCCTGACTTCACTATCATGACTGGTAACTTCACTCCTCTGTTCTTTAAAACCTTTCAAAGCGTGAATGAATGTGATGATCTGATGAAGTACCATCTCTTTCAGTAAGACTTTTCTGACTCTATGAGTTGGTAGTTTTCATTTTTGTCTATGAAACTCCTAACGTATTATATCTAAACATATGTAATAAAATGATTTCCTTTTTTGAGCATCTGAGTTCCAAGGAGTTAATTTACTCACATACTTCAGTTCACAGCATGCTCTCATTATGATGTCATGCAAGACCCCTGATATGTGTTTTATTATATTATGTTTGGAAAATGTTGGCCAAAACTGATTATCTAGGGGGCAATACATAGTTTGAAGTCAGAATTCTGCTCTTAAGAAGGATGACTGTAAATGTCAAGGATATCCATTCTATTTGTTTATAAATTCTGCAAAAATTCCAGAGGTTTTTGCAGTGACATTTCTAGGGCATACTGTTTTGATGTAGTGTCTGCCTGTTCCTTCCACTGGTATCTTCAACTTAGTTGGTCTATAGTTTACTGATCTGCAGTATCTTCTCATCAGGGTTTCTCATAGAGCACCTGGGACGACTGCAAACCACATAAGGATAGTACAGGAGGAAGAAAAGAACAACTCTTTTAAATGCTATTGGACTTCACGTTAGAGGAGGACTGAGACTTGGTTATTAGATTAACATCAGAGACCTTACTAATGACCTTGAAAAGTGTGATTTTGGGGATTAATGGATTTTTTTGACTTAAAGTCACTTAATGCCGTATAGGGCAAGAGGAATCAGAGAGAGCAAATGCACATTCCTTTTTTAAGACTTGTAGTAAAGGGGGATCAAAAATGTAATTCTAAACTAGAAAATAATAAAACTGAGAGAAAATCCATTACTTTTAAGTCTTATATTGTGCACAATAAAGAAATGAAACAGCCACAGCAAGTCACAAAAATATTTCCACACCAATTTATACTCATATCTGTAGGAGAACAACTTCGATGAGGAGTTTGCATTATGTAGGGTCTTTGAATTAGGTAGACATTAGAGTTAGATTATTCAAAAAACAGTAAATTTTTTAAATTAGAAATTTAAATAAGTTAAACACATTTGATTTTCCCATTAATAAAATGTGTCTCCTCCATGATTATATACTGTGTACCTGTTGATATTTGGAGAGTCATGAAAATAATGCCAGGCATTATTTTTATTTTGATCACTTTGTAAATGGAATGAAGTTGCCCAGAATGAGAATAGTAGAATAAGCATGTTTTATTAAATTATGGTTTTAATAATGCATTCCATTTTTATAAAACATCACCCACTATTACATTATTTTAGCCACTCGATAGTAAATGGAAAAGCAATTCATAATTAAATTAATAAAACCTAGCACCAAGGTGACCTTTCAGTAATTCATTTTATGGCTGAACTGCAAGATAGATATAAAATGCTGCATGATCTTTGACATATATTATGGATTTAAATAAATGAAATGGAAATAATGTAATACGCTTGTGGTTGAAAGGGTGTGGAGATAAGGAGTATTTTTATATGTGACCTTCCTAATTAGAGAGTGAAATAGGCTATTAACAAAGCATCACATCTTTCCTATTATTTTGCTTAGTATAGGAACTAGAGGAAAGGCTTCAGTTCAAGACTCTATGAAGATCCATCATGCCTTACTCTTGACCTGTGGTTCAAATCTTAAGTGTAAACAGAAAGAGGAAAAAATCTAATTTCTTCTGTTTGTTTAGGTTCTTGAAGTTGTTTATAATACCAATATCTTATCTGTGATAGTTAATTAAGAGCCCATTAAATTTCTTTCTAAAATTTTCCTTCTTTCTTCTTGACAGAAAGAGGAAAAGAGAGAGACACCGGTACCTACCAACAGGCTCCTCACACTTGAATCCACCTCCAGCTCCAACTTGCCCTGGATCATGGATGTGGGAGTGCCTGGAATGTTGTGGACAGTCTCTGGATTTAAATTCAAAGCTTCCCTATGTAGGTCAGCTTCACAGAGCACTGTGTTATGGCTGCACCACCCGTTGGCCCCAAGAGCCCATTATATTTTAGCTAAGCCAGTGATTATTGTTAATGATCCTCTTTTCTTTCTGTCTACCTTATGTCTATTTACATGTATGTGAGAGAAAATGTCCATCCGTTGATACCAATACTAAATATTAGTATTAATTTAAAAAATTCAGTTGAGGACCAGCCAGTGGAGTTGTGGTTAAGGTGATTGGATCTTATATGGCTGATTGCTCAGTTAGAGTCCTGGGCCTGGCAGCTTAAAAACCAGGCCAGGCACATGTGCCTTTTCATGCCAAAAATCCTTAGAGGAGGGAGAGAGGAGGAGAAATTGTGGATGACCATTTTCCATGAGGACTGCTTTCTCACTTCTTTTTTTTTTTTCTCTCTCTCTCTGGGACTTAAACAGTGTAGTTGGCCATGTAGCATCCATCTACCTTAACCATCAATCCCACAGAGCCATCCCCTGTGTAGATTCTTGTATATTAATTATTTTATTGTGCTCTGTTGATCTCATTCTTAACTTGTTCTTGTTTATAGGAGTTAATGATTATGATTATACTTTTATTGTACATTTATTATCTGGCAGAGAAATTAAACTTTCTAATTTTTAAAAAAATTATTATAGCTAGTCCAAATGTTTATTTTCCCTGCAGTCTATTAAAATTAATTTTGCTAACTAAAACTTCTGCTTGGGAATTCAGCATGCTTTAGATTAAATTTTTAAATTATTTTGAGATAAATTGACATTTTTACAATATTTAATATTCCCATCCTCTAACCACGTCTATCTTCTTCACATATGTACATCTGATTTATAGTTCAGAGTACATTTTATAGTTTTTTTTTTTTACCCAAGACCTGCCGCGTTCACCTTGATATTATACACACACACACTTTTGGCTGGGAAGCAGAGAAAACACAATATGTTATTCCACAATATAATTGTTTAAAAGTTTTTATGTATTAAGTCCTTCCATGAGCTAGAGAGACACAGAGAGAAAGAGAGAGACCGGAAGACAGCACCTTAACAGGGACTTGATGCTGAAGTCCATGTGGTATCAGCTGACCCTGGATCATGGACATGCACAAGCCTAGCATACTCAGGGAAGTTTCCAGAAGTGAACCCAGAAGAACACTGCTCCCCTCTCCCCAGCTCCCCACAGTGAACCAACCTCATCTAGTGTCATATTTTACCACTGTATTACCATCCGGCTTAATCTACATTATGTTTTTTAAAATGTCCTTCAAACTTCTTGTCTCTGTCCTCACTGTTGACTGGTGCTTTTTTCTGCAGGTTTTCCCTCTTCTCTAATGTGGACATTCAAAATGATTAGAGGGAGCCTATTATATCCTAACATCACTCAGCTCTGTCATGTCAAAAGTGAAAAATAGTTATCATTCTTGAATCAATGAAGGATAATCATGGTTCCTTTACAATGATAGAGAAGTCATAGAAAGTGATTTGTCTACCATTATTATTCAAATATAATAAGATTTATGTCACAGATTCTCAATACAATATAAAATCTGATAATAAATCATTTAATATTTGCTTCACTTACCAAGCTATTTTCCCTAAGCTTACCAAGTTAGATACTGCATTTTACAATTTACGGTGCTTTTTATTGTAGATATAAAAATAAAATACTTAAAAAAATTTATAATGACAAGATAACAATAGTGTAAAACCAGAAAGGGTTTAGATTTTATGATACACAATTTAATTAAAGCTTCTGAAAATGACAATATTGAGACTAAATATCTTTCATAATCATATATTTTGATAACACATAATCTTTAGTGAGAATAATTTGTCATCATGAATGAAGATATGAAATAGTTTTTGTTTAGAATGCTTGAGTTGGTACCAATGTAAAACAACATTTTTATGGGCACTATACATATAATTTTATGATAGAGACATGGAGTGTTTTCTCTCAGAAATCATATATTTTCAAGTTCATGTTACAAGTAATACAATTTTACTCAGCTTTGTATATGTTTTAAATATATTTTATGGAAAATTTAAAATGTATGCAAATACATTAAGATTTTTGGACAACCTATGAGTCGAAGAAATGCAAGAAAATCTAGTGTCCCATTAATTACAGAAGATTCTCTTGAGTAAGAAGTGATGTAGTAATTGAGGAAAGATATTAGCTATTGTATCAGAATAACTTGGTTGCAGGTTTAAATTGTAGTAAGTAGCAGAGCTCATGTTTAACATCTTATCTTTTTTTTAAAGAATTATTTTATTTAACTTTATTTATTATTATCATGATTATTGTTTTCCAGTTTGATCAGAGAGACAGAGAGGAAGTGAGAAAGCAAGCCACCGGGTCTGAGACTTGAACCGTGGTCGGCCATGTGGGCATCCAGCGCCTTTAACCACCATGCCACTTGCCAGTCCCTTAACATCTTATCTTTTGAGGAAGCTCATAAATCTGGTTTATAATAAAGGCACGACCTATTTGTAGTTTTAAGAAATCCCAGTTCAGTCAAATGTTGATGGAAACCTTTTATTGTAAATCACTAATTCAGATGTTAGAGATGAGAAATATTTTATAAATTGGCTAAATTAAAATGTTTTACTTTAGTAATGATGATCATAATCTATTATTTCAGTTATGAAGAAGGTAAAACTATCAGGGGCCAGGAGGTGGTATGGTAAATAAGGCATTGGATTCCCATTTGGCTGACCACAGTTTGAGTCCTAGACCTGGCAGCTTGCTTTCTCACTCTTTCTCTTTGTCTCTGTGTCATGAGTGCACATGCCCTATAGCAAATGAAAGGAAAATAATAATAATCCAAATTAAATAATTCTTTTTTAAAAGAATTATTTTATTTAACTTAATTTATTTATTTATTTTGATTTGACCAGAGAGGGAGAGAGAGAGAGAGAAAGTGAGAAAACAAGCTTGAACTGCAGTTGGCCATGTGGGAGTTCAGCGTCCTTAGCCACCATGCCATCTGCAAGCCCCTAAATAAATAATTCTTTAAAAAGAAACAATCTATCACTGCCTACTATTATAAGTGGAGTTCTCAGAGAACTAACACACCTATTCTGATTTGTATGTTGCAGAATAAACTCATTGGTGGCAGTAGTATTGCTTGAGCCCAAAGTAGTGATTGTATGCCACCAACAGTGATTTAATAGTTACCAAACATTTATATAGCTATTTTTCCCTAAAATCATATCATGTTAGCATAGTCTAATCACTCATTGTTAGAACTTTTTGGTAAAGTCAGAAAGTAACTGAATCCTAACATGTATTTATAATTCTCTAAAGTTAACATGAAGGTCTTGAGCAAACACAAGTGGAAGGTAATATGATATATGAAACAATTAACCTGGAGTAATTTATTTCTCCTTTTTTATTTTAATGAAGGACAGGCAACCTGATAGAATTAGTTCTTGATTTGTCTTATTAGAGGAGAGAATAGTGGACTCTATGAACTTGTTTATCTTGCCAAGTAAGTGCTGATTTGACCAGGAGGTCTTCATTTTTCACTTTCTATGGAAACTTGGCTTCACTCTGGAAGATGCCTAAATTCATGGGTAAGAAATGGTACTAGTGATGTGTTAATTAAACAGTAACTACTCTGGACATAGAGATTCTGGAAGACTTAATACATACCTAGTCCTTCAGGTAAACTGTGATGCAGGTACCCTTGTGATTCATACAATAAATTGTATTCCTTGAAAGTCAAATAAGACAAATATAAATTTCTTCTACTCTCACTTTTCTTGTTCATTGCTGGCTTCAGGCTTTACCCAGATGAAAGTCCATGGCCCTTGTGTTTTCTTGAATTCCGAGCCTTCAACTTAGATAGAATTGGAATTATTTAAAATGTTAAAGAATTTTCCTTAGAGAAAAGAACAGGAGTTGACTCCTTACTGAAATTGTGACTCTATGATAATTCCAGGAGGCCTGGAACTCCTTCTGAATCAAGGCCAAGATAAATATTTCTCAGGCTGTAGACATCTTATAAGGCGTTGTCCATTTCTAAAAGTCCCTAAAGTTTTTCTATATAGGCTATAAAGAAGAAAATGTCTATTTGATGATTCAGAAATCTTACTGTGTTAATATTTGTCATGGAGGAAAAAAGTCATAGCAAGAGGAGTGTAAAAAGATCGACATATAAACGAATAATGCCATCTTTTGTGTTTACTCATTGACCATGCCTTTAGACACTTGATATAATCAAAGCTTTGTCCTGTGTTCCCTGGGAATGCAGATTGCTAACATTTGTTTTCAAACATCAAGGTTCTATAGTCTCATGGAGAGAGAGGGTGATTGATGAGTTAACAGGTAAAGATAAATCAGAATGTAATAAATTTATTAACTGAGAGAGAAGCAGGATAAAATGTAGAAAATTAATTTAAGCTTGGGAAATCAGAGAAAACATCTGAAAGAGAGAATTTTGAATTAATCCTTGTTAGATGATTGGTGGAGACTAGCTATAGAGCATATGTAAAGCTGACAGAAAAAAAATAGTAATGAGCCAAATCCTGGAGTATGGAAGCCCACAAAATGGTAAGGAGATGGAAAGTTACCTGATAATATGGAAAGATATTAGTAGATGTAGTAGATGTTAACACTGGAAAAAAACAGAACTTGTGAGTTCAACATGCCAAATGAAGATTTGGGACTTTTCTCTAGGCCATAAAAACCTATTGAAGTATTTTTCTGACTGAGCATTGTTCTGTACTTTGGATAGACACCCATCAATGGAATTGTTGGATCATATGGTAGTTCTATTTGTAGGTCTTTGAGTAACCCCATATTGTTCTCCACAGTGGCTGCACTAATTTACATTCCCACCAACAGTGTAGGGGAGTTCCCTTTTCATCACAGCCTCACCAGCACTTATTATGCTTTATTTTTTTTAAATCTTAGGCATTCTGAGTGGGGTTAGGTGTTCCCTCATTATAGTTTTGATTTGCATCTCTCTTATGAAAAGAGATGTTGAACATTTATTCATACGCTTTTTGGCCATTTGTATGTCTTCCTTAGAGAGTTGTCTGTTCAGCTCATTTGTCCATCTTTTAATTGGGTTGATTTTTTGGGGGGAAGGTAAGCTATTTGACTTCCCTGTATATCTTGGTTAACAGTCCCTTACCTGAGGCATAATTTGCAAATATATGCTCCCATTCTGAGGGCTGTCAGTTCATTGCAACATTATTCACAAATTGCAAAGACATTGAACTAACCCGAATGTCCACAAACATGAATGGATTGAAAAAGTGTGGAACATATATACTACAGAATACTACTCAGCCATAAAAAAAAATGACACCCTGACATTTGATAGGAAATGGACAAATATGGAATATTTACTGATTAGTGAAGCGAGCCAGATGATGAAAGAGAGCATTGTATGTCCCCACTCAATACATACCAAATGTAGGCACTCTATAGCAGAAACTGAATGATTGGAAGGTATAAAATCATGAAGAACATTGATGATACTGGAGACAGTGGGGGAGAAGGTTGGGAAATGGGAGAGGATGAGAGGGAGGGAACCAAGGGAATCTAAGAATCAAAGTGAAAATAAATAAGCTGACTTCTCTTAAGACTGGAGGAAATAAGAAGCATAATAGTCTAGATAGGAAGAAACGTGGGGATAGTACGAAGGACTCAATTTAGGTTCTTCCAACCTTTTTTTTTTTTTTTTTTCTTTCTTTTTTTTTAAGACAGGGAAAGTGAGAAAGCAAGCCACCAGGTCTGGGACTTGAACTGTGGTCGGCCATGTGGGAGTCCAGCACCCTTAACCACCACACCACTTGCTGACCTCCTTCCAACCTTCTTAATGAAGTAGCCAACAGGGAAATTGTGTGAAAGTTCTTTCTAAAGATTTCTGGGAGTGGTTTGAAGAAAAAAACAAAACAAATAAACAAACAAACAAAAAGAAATCAAAATAGATGTTGATTTGAACTGTGCCAAAATATAGTACTATTTCAAATTGATGTAATAATGGACCAAATGATCTGAAACTCAGGGTGAAGGGTAGTTAGGAAAAACTAAGGGGCTTTAAGGGCAATGAAAAATCCAGGACACTGTGAGGAAGAGACTCCACAAAAAATGAAACATAAAGCATGTTTTTCAGAAACAAACTTTCTGAAGAATACATTCCACTTGTTTTGGGGAGGTCACAGCAGAAATTTACTCAGTGGTAAATAATATGAGGAAGCTGTTTAGGAGCAGCTGTGGCCATGTTGTCTCTGATCGTTCATCCCACCTGGGGTATTCTTCTCCTTTGTTTATCCTTTTTTGGTTCTTCTCCTGTTATCTTGGACTACCTAGTTCAGAACTTGCTGCTGCTTAGTTTCTTTTTAAATTAGAGGTAGACAAGATATAGATAAAATGATTAACCACTTGGTGATAGAAATATCTCATAATTATACTCATATTAAGGTCTTAAGATGAGGAAAAGCAAATGGAAGGTGGGAAGGGGAATGGAGCAGAGAGAAGGTGCTGCTGGAGAATGGTGTGTTTGTCCCTGCTCAAATGAGAAGACATGCAGTATGCACAGACCATGACCAGTCAACATACCTACCACTTCACATGCTATTATTTATTTTAGTTCTCAAACAATTTTGCAAGACAGGTATGAATATTCCCACTTTACAAATAATGAATATAGAAATTGAAAATGTCAGAACACTTGCAAGAGCTCATCTAACTGGATAGCAGAAATACTCTGAAGTTTGGACAAAGTCCAGTTGATTCAAAAGATGATGTTCTTTCCACTATGTCCCGTTCACATTCATGTGAAATATTAACATATTTTTCAAATATAGAATCCAAATTGATCTCAAGTTTTGAAGTTTTGGTTAGTAAAATGATTTGTTTATGTGCTCTGATATACTCTATTATTATTATTATTTTTTTTTGGAGAGGTTGTTGCTATTGGGCACGTGCGCTCGCCAGACAGACAGAGAGAGACAGAGAGATAGAAAGTGAGAAATCACCCCCAGGAGGGATGGCCACACTGCAATCCCTTCTCCTCCATTCTCCTCTTGGGATCTTGGGCACACACGCACACGCTCCCGGCGTGAGTTTAAGCAGCCGGGTCCGGGACGTGAACTGTGGGAACATATATACTACAGAATACTACTCAGCCATAAAAAAAAATGACAACCTGACATTTGATAGGAAATGGACAAATATGGAATATTTACTGATTAGTGAAGCGAGCCAGATGATGAAAGAGAGCATTGTATGTCCCCACTCAATACATACCAAATGTAGGCACTCTATAGAAGAAACTGAATGATTGGAAGGTATAAAATCATGAAGAACATTGATGATACTGGAGACAGTGGGGGAGAAGGTTGGGAAATGGGAGAGGATGAGAGGGAGGGAACCAAGGGAATCTAAGAATCAAAGTGAAAATAAATAAGCTGACTTCTCTTAAGACTGGAGGAAATAAGAAGCATAATAGTCTAGATAGGAAGAAACGTGGGGATAGTACGAAGGACTCAATTTAGGTTCTTCCAACCTTTTTTTTTTTTTTTTTTCTTTCTTTTTTTTTAAGACAGGGAAAGTGAGAAAGCAAGCCACCAGGTCTGGGACTTGAACTGTGGTCGGCCATGTGGGAGTCCAGCACCCTTAACCACCACACCACTTGCTGACCTCCTTCCAACCTTCTTAATGAAGTAGCCAACAGGGAAATTGTGTGAAAGTTCTTTCTAAAGATTTCTGGGAGTGGTTTGAAGAAAAAAACAAAACAAATAAACAAACAAACAAAAAGAAATCAAAATAGATGTTGATTTGAACTGTGCCAAAATATAGTACTATTTCAAATTGATGTAATAATGGACCAAATGATCTGAAACTCAGGGTGAAGGGTAGTTAGGAAAAACTAAGGGGCTTTAAGGGCAATGAAAAATCCAGGACACTGTGAGGAAGAGACTCCACAAAAAATGAAACATAAAGCATGTTTTTCAGAAACAAACTTTCTGAAGAATACATTCCACTTGTTTTGGGGAGGTCACAGCAGAAATTTACTCAGTGGTAAATAATATGAGGAAGCTGTTTAGGAGCAGCTGTGGCCATGTTGTCTCTGATCGTTCATCCCACCTGGGGTATTCTTCTCCTTTGTTTATCCTTTTTTGGTTCTTCTCCTGTTATCTTGGACTACCTAGTTCAGAACTTGCTGCTGCTTAGTTTCTTTTTAAATTAGAGGTAGACAAGATATAGATAAAATGATTAACCACTTGGTGATAGAAATATCTCATAATTATACTCATATTAAGGTCTTAAGATGAGGAAAAGCAAATGGAAGGTGGGAAGGGGAATGGAGCAGAGAGAAGGTGCTGCTGGAGAATGGTGTGTTTGTCCCTGCTCAAATGAGAAGACATGCAGTATGCACAGACCATGACCAGTCAACATACCTACCACTTCACATGCTATTATTTATTTTAGTTCTCAAACAATTTTGCAAGACAGGTATGAATATTCCCACTTTACAAATAATGAATATAGAAATTGAAAATGTCAGAACACTTGCAAGAGCTCATCTAACTGGATAGCAGAAATACTCTGAAGTTTGGACAAAGTCCAGTTGATTCAAAAGATGATGTTCTTTCCACTATGTCCCGTTCACATTCATGTGAAATATTAACATATTTTTCAAATATAGAATCCAAATTGATCTCAAGTTTTGAAGTTTTGGTTAGTAAAATGATTTGTTTATGTGCTCTGATATACTCTATTATTATTATTATTTTTTTTTGGAGAGGTTGTTGCTATTGGGCACGTGCGCTCGCCAGACAGACAGAGAGAGACAGAGAGATAGAAAGTGAGAAATCACCCCCAGGAGGGATGGCCACACTGCAATCCCTTCTCCTCCATTCTCCTCTTGGGATCTTGGGCACACACGCACACGCTCCCGGCGTGAGTTTAAGCAGCCGGGTCCGGGACGTGAACTGTGGTCGACTACGTGGGAGTCCAGCAACATAGCCATTACGCTAACTGCTGGTCCCTACTCTATTATTTTTTAAGGAGCTTGTTACTGTAAAACTTTGAAAGACTTTTGAAAAATATAGCAAAATGTTGATTATTATTGTTAAACCTTATGGAATGAGAGTTCAATAGATTTCATTGTAAGCCTGTTTATTAACCCTGTCTTCTCCAAGGAGAAAAAAGGGATTCAGTAAAACGAAGCTCAGGATTGACTCCTGAGCTACTTTGGACCACATCAAATGTAACTTAAAAAAATCTGCTAACAAAATAAACCTGTTTACCTATTGAGTACATGGGTACCAGACTTTTCTTCTCTCCGAACTGCCAATGTTGTCAACCCTTCATGAGGAAATTAGACCAATTGTCAAGCTTGTCAAGCAAGAATATTTGACTTGTCATAAAAGTTTCCTTTGTAGTCTCTGCTGTAGTGAATCAGTCTTCTTTTATTTCTAATAAAACATTTGCAGGCAGAAATCATATTCAAATTTATTCATGATACCATCGTACCATTTCTACTCAGGTTCCTGACATTATTTGGTACATAAAAACTGTTAGCCATCAATGCTTTGATCTAGTAATTTCTCCAAATGCCTTCCTTACACCTTAGAATATTTATGGTGAGAAAGCTGTGCTTCAAAATGAAATGCGTATCTTAGTAACTGACAACCTCAACTGTCTTGAAGTGCTTAGGTATCTGAACATGTAAGAAAAAACGACACCTTCCCTTGAAGGTACCAGGTACCCTTGGTGATATTGATATTCCAGGAAAGAACACGATACGCCTGGATGAATTCACACATGAGCAACGCCCATCAGCCTCAAATAGTGAGAAAGAAATATTCTGTGATATAAAGATGAACCTTCTGATCATTGGCCTCCTGGTAGAAGAAGCTGAGTTCGACTGACCTAGAAATGCTACGGAGAACTTGTGCATACAATCATTCAGCACAAGTTGTACAGGTCTGATTTCAATTTCTTTCTCTGCTTTTTTTTTTCTTCTAGTGAAGCCTGCTTTTTGACCTAGAGAGATGGTATCAGAGCATTTCGATGGTTAGTTTTCTAGTGATTCATAGTATCTTCTAGGTTTCTAGTTAATTTTTCCATTCATTTAATGACCTCTTTTTAGGTTCCAGGAACTGAGGGAGGGGTTGTGCAGACAGAGGTGAATAAAACACTTCTGCTTTTAAAGAGTTCACAGACAGGGAGACAGAAAATAGGCCAATTGAATTAAAGTTAGAGGGTTTTAAAATAAGAGCTATAAATGAAGTACAGGGAGTACAGTTAAGGAACTTTGCACTATTATGCTTAGTGTATTTAATACATATGAATATTGTTTTAATATCTCTTTTCTATGTGACTAAATTATTTTTTAATAATAACCATAGAATTAAAATATGCATAAAATAAAATTTATATTCATCAATTAAAAACATATCTATTGTTTGCACTTTGTTTCATTCACAAAATCTATTAGGACATACAGGATGATAGAATTGAAGGTACTTAAATTCTGTTTCTTTTACAATCACTGTGTAATCATATTTATTTCACATGCCCTATTTAGACCCACCTACTTCAGTTCATGTCTCTCAGAAGCTGGAGACATGAACTACACCCAAAGTTAGCTCAAGATCTGAAGATTCTGACAGGTTACACACTCAATCTTAAAATGAATGCATGTAACTGTATTACAGAGCCTAATGTATGTCTAATGTGTAAGTATGTATTTTCACCTACAACATGCAAAATGCAATGTTTATTAAAGGATAAGTAATAAAAGATTTGTTAAATTGACAAATATATGTTATATATGTACTCTCTATGTGTGTGTGTGTATATACATATATAAGTGTATATACATATACACACATATAAAGCTGTATGTCTGTTATTATTATTAGAACTCAAAAGTGAATTAGCCCCATAATGTAGTCGTTAAGCCTTTGCATAAGAAGCTGGGTCCCATGTGACTGAGTCCTGGCCCTGGTTACTTGTAAAGCATGCTTGGCACATGTGCATTCATGCCCCAAATCCTGACAGGGTGGAGAAGAGAAGGGAATGGAATTGTGTCATGACCGTGTTCCATTGGGAGTGCTTTCTCTAATGGTCTCTCTCTCTTTGACCAGTGCACATTCTACTTGTCAATCAAAAGTAAACTAAGCTAAAATAAATAAATAAATAAATAAATAAAGTAAACTAAGCTAAAAAGTAACTGTAGAATTGTTTAGGACTTAGACCAAAGGGCTTTTTTTTAGGAGATTATTTTTTTGCTCACTGAAATTATTGTTATTTCTTCTTTTAAGTCTATCTTTTGTTTCATTGTTTGGAAGATGTGTTATTGATTGCACACAAATGTATAATAGTTATGACTGTCCATTGAACGGATCCTTTTACCATCATAAAATGTCCTTTATCATCATGAAATGTCCTTTATTTCTGGTAAAAAAAATAATCCAGAGAGGGGCTGGCAGGTGGCAAGGTGGTTAAGGACCTGGACTCCCACATGGCTGACAGTAGTTTTGAGTCCCAGACCTGGCAGCTTGTTTTCTCACTTTCTCTCCCTCTCTATCTCTGGTCAAAAATAAATAAATAAATAAAATAAAATAATTTAAAAAATTGCAGTAAGGCAGATAAGCTTATTGTTTACATGGTGTATATATTTTTTTCCATCCATTTACTTTGACCTATCTGTATATTTAAAATGAATCCTTTGTAGAAAGCGTATAACATGGTCTTATTTGTTGTATTTTTCTTTAATACATTCAAACAGTCTGTCTTTTACTTGGAGTTCTTACTTCATTTATATTTAGTTTAATTAATATTTTGGTGTTCATGATCACTCTTTTATTTCTTTTCTTTTCCCTAATATCTAAGTATCTTTTTAATCTATTAAAGGTATTATTTAAAATTTCCAAAGACTGAGCAAGTGGTGTGGTGGCTTAGGTGCTGGATTCCACATGGCCAACTTCATGGTTCGAGTCCTAGACTCAGTGGCTTTAAAAACACACTGAGCATGTATGCATGGATGCCCAAAATCCTGAGAGGAGAATGGAAGAGAAGGGATTGTGGAGTGGCCATCTTGCTGGAAAGGTGTTTCCTCATTTTCCCTCTCTCTGTCTCCCTTTGTTGAGCACGTGTATCTTATGGCAAAAGTCTTAAAAAATTAAAAACAACAACAACAAAAAGTTCCTTTGTAATTTTCCTATTAACTTTCTGGCACTTAAAAAAACCCTATATTTATAGTGTTTGCACTAATATTAAAATATAAATTAACTTTTCAGAAATCACTTTAAATTTTTTTTTTTGAGAGATTTTCACTGTAGGGCGCGTGCGCTCGCCAGACAGACAGAGAGAGACATAGAGACAGAAAGCGAGAAATCACCCCCCAGGGGGGATGGTCACGCCGCAATCCCTTCTCCTCCATTCTCCTCTCGGGATCTTGGGCACGCACGCACACGCGCCCGGCGTGAGTTTTAAGCCACCGGGTCC
>NW_006159555.1:8851537-8864025 GCF_000334495.1 Tupaia belangeri chinensis | reverse complement strand
CCAGACAGACAGAGAGAGACATAGAGACAGAAAGCGAGAAATCACCCCCCAGGGGGGATGGTCACGCCGCAATCCCTTCTCCTCCATTCTTCTCTCGGGATCTTCCAGCGACATAGCCATTACGCTAACTGCTGGTTCCCGAGAAATCACTTTAAATTTTTAAAAAGTTTATTTATTTGTGATTACCTAGGAATAACTGGAATTTTGGCCACTTGGTCTCCCAGTGCTCTACTGGCTTGGGCTTCTCCATCCCACTGGGAGACTGCAGCCTGGTCTCAGCGGTCCTCCTCTCTTGAGACCTGGGAATAACTTTGAAACTTTCTGTACACCAGCCCACATGTTGCAGGCTGCACAGCTGGGCACAGCATGCAACTTGATCCTCCTCACTAAGTCATATCTCTTTAGCTTGCTACTGCCTCATCAAGAGCTGAAATTTTGGCAGAAGAGCCAAGCACTTGAAGGTACTTATAACTGTTCTGATCTGGAAGATACAGCTTTCCAGTAAGAACACACCTGGGAACTAAGGGTGAAATTTCCTCTACCGTTACTACAGAATCTACTCTAATAAATAGGAAAAAGTGAATACTACATCATATGACCAATAACCAGTGCAGATCTCAAAGAAATATGAGAAAACAAGGGGGTAAGTTCCCCAGGTGAGCACAGTAGCCCTTCACCAACTATGGACAGCACAGAGGAATACATGGAAATGTCAGAGGGAGAATTCTGAATATTCATAGTGACAAAACTCAATGCAATGCAAGATTAAAAAAAAAATCAGTTCCAGGAAATGAGAAAAATCATTTCAGGACATAAAAGAGGAATTCTATAAAAAAGAGACACCCTAAAAAAAGAATCAAACAGAACTTTTGGAAATTAAGAATGCAATACAAGAAATTAAAATTTCCCTAGAAAACATTAACAGGAGATTGGACCATGTAGAAGAAAGAATTTCTGACCTAGAAGACAGTCTCCAACATAGACCAAATCATCAAAAAGAATGAAAAAAAAAAAAAAACAACCAAAATAAAATGAGGACAACATATGGGAAATTTGAAACACCCAAACATCAGTAATTAATAGGTATTCCAGAAGATGTAGCATCTGCTAAAGGCATGAAAAGCCTCTTTTGTAAAATACTGTTTGAAAATTTTTTTTTTTTTTTTGGAGAGATTTTCACTGTAGGGCGCGTGCGCTCGCCAGACAGACAGAGAGAGACATAGAGACAGAAAGCGAGAAATCACCCCCCAGGGGGGATGGTCACGCCGCAATCCCTTCTCCTCCATTCTCCTCTCGGGATCTTGGGCATGCACGCACACGTGCCCGGCGTGAGTTTTAAGCCACCGGGTCCGGGACACGAACCGCGGTCGACTACGTGGGAGTCCAGCGACATAGCCATTACGCTAACTGCTGGTTCCCTGTTTGAAAATTTTTTAAATCTAGAAAAATATGGAGAAATTCAGACCCAAAAAATAGAAAGGACCCCAAATAGACTCAATACAAAAAACCCCCCCCCACCATATCATAGCCAGATTGGTAAAAATTAAAGACAAAGGCAATATTCTAAAAAATGGCAAGGGAGAAATATTTATTACTTATAAAGATTATCTCATGAGGCTAACATCAGACCCCTCAACTGAAAGAATGCAGGTAAGCAAAGAGTGGGAAAATGTATTCAAAGCATTAAAAGAAAAACAATTTCAACTAAGAATACTATATCCAGCAAAATTATCCTTCCAGTGGAAGGGACAAATAAAAGTATCCTCAGATAAAGAAAAATGGAAATAATTCACCAATACCAGACCAGCTCTACAGGAAGTACTGAGGGCAGTATTGTATCATGATAACTAAAGAGAGACAAACAAATAAGAGAACAAAAGACAACTGGAAGATGGCCAACAAAATGACAGGGATAAGTCTGCAATTATCAATAACAACATTGTTAATGGATTAAATTCTCCCATTAAACGACACAGACTGGCTGAATAGATACAAAAGCAGAAGTCATCTGCTTCTTACAAGATATACACCTCACTGATAAGGACACATATAGACTGAAAGTGAATGGCTGAAAAAAGATATTCCATAAATAAAAACCAAAAATGGCTAGAGTAGAAATACTGGTATCAGACAAAATAGACTTTAAGATGAAAGGTGTAAGAGACAAAGAAAGACATTATATAGTACGAAAAAGACTTATTCACCGAGAAGATATAACATTTGTTAATATCTATGGTTCCATTATTGGAGCATCTTAATACATCAAAGAGAGACTGTTAGATCTCAAGAGAGAGATAGACTGCCATACAATAATCGCAGGGGATCTCAGTACCCAACTGTCTACTCTGGATAGATCATCTAGACAAAATATAAACAGATATGAAATCAAAATGATACCATACATGAAATGGCTTGACAGACATCTACAAAGTATTTTATCCAACTATCACAAAATATGCATTTTTCTCAGCCCCACATGAAACATTTTAGAAGACTGACCAGATGATATGGCACAAAACAAGCCTTTACAAATTCAAATGTATAGAAACTATGTCCAGTATCTTTTCTGACCGTGATGGAATAAAACTTAAAATTAACTACAGAAAGAGTCCTTGAAAATACACAAACATGGGGTTGGCAGGTGGCATGGTGGTTAAGGGTGCTGGACTCCCATGTGACTGACTATGGTTTGAGTCCCTGTTCTGGAGTCTTTCTTTCTCACCTTGTTTCTCTCTCTCTCACTCTGTCCCTCTCTGGTCAAATTAAACATACATAAATAAATAAAATAAATAAAGTTAGAGAAAGCATAATTCTTAAAAGAAAAAGAAAATACACAAATACATGGAACTTAAACAACAAACTCTGACTGACTTTACAACTACAGAATAAATTAAAACTGAAATAAAAAGTTTCATAGAAACAAATAAGAAATAAACAAGTGTTTATAGCTTATAGACACAGCAAAAGCAATCATAGGAGGGAAGCTCATAGCAATTAGTGCCCACAAGAAAATAGCAGAAAGGTGGCAAATAAATAACCTAATGACACAACTCAGGAACTAGGAAAACAAAACAGAAAAAACCCCAAAAAATACTAAGAGAAAAGAAATAATAAAGATTCGAGCAAAAATAAATGAAATAGTAAATAAAAGAACTATACAGAAAATAAATGAACTGTGGTCTGCTATGTGGGAGTCCAGTGCCTTAACCACCATCGGTTGGCCCAAAAAATACTCTGTTTTGCTGCACTAAATTACTAATAACAGACACCACAAAATATTTTAAAAAGTTTTATTCATTTATTTTACATGCGAAAAAAAGAAAAGGAGATAGGTAGGGAGAGAGAGGCAGTATTCCCAGTAGGACCTTGATGCTGCAATCTACCCTCAGCGCCAGCAGCCCCAGATCACAGTCACACACATGCCTGGCATGCTCAGGACACGAACCTGGAGCCTTTCTATGTGGGCCAGCCTCTCAGAGCATTGCATTTTACCACTGTTCCGCCGTCTAGTCCTTGACAGCTTAAAATCTTTGTCAGTTAGTTCCAACACCTAGTTCATCTAGAGTTTAGACTTGATATTCTTTCAAGAATGTGCTTCATTTTCTTGATTGTAGGTCAGGTAAATTTGCATTTGATTTTGGATTTAATGGTTGCTATATTGTGGATATTATGAGATTTAATTTTTTTCTGGAGAACACAGTTACGTTGTTTTAGGTATTTTTCTTGTCTGGGCTTGAACTGCAAACTCTCCAGTCTCTTCAAAGACTGCCTTTAAATTGGTTGCCTTTAGTTTGTTCTATGCACATGTGTTTTTGGGATTCTGTCATAGATATAGGTAGAATGAATTTAGGCCTCTGGTTCTTTTTCTTCTGAGACTCTTTCATTCTCTCTTCTCTGATATAGGCTCCTAGACCAGAGACTGACCTTTTTCTCTGTAGACACAGGATTTAAGTTGCTTATCCTCTCTTCCTCAGGCAAATATGCACTTCCCACCAGAGCCTCCCTGTTCTAGTTCATACTCTAGTGACCATAACAGAAGCTCTCATCTTATTTCTGAGGTTTTTTTTTTTTTTGTTGTTGTTGGTTTGTTTTATTTTTGTTAAACTGCATTGAATCTGTCCCTTGCATGCCTGGAGATCAACCAGAAATATGGAAAGATAGATTTTTGTGGAAATCAGTCTCTATTCCTTCCAGGATTCTCTCTTCATGGTTTCCTAGTTTCATTTTTCTGGATATTTTTGCTTTTTCAATTGAGCATGTGCACTTGCCAGAAATAGAGACAGGGGGAGAGAGAGAGAGAGAAGAAGAGTGAGAACGCACCTGCTCACCAGGGCATGGTCATGCCACAATCCCTTCTCCTCCATTTCTCAATCCTGTTGGGATTTGGGGCTTGCACACTCATGCACCTAATATGTTTTCTATGGTGCTGGGGCTGAGATTTGAAATGCAGTTGATCATGTGGGATCCAGCTCTCTTAACCACTGGGCTACAAGTCTGGCTTTCATTTTTCTGATTCTTTACACCAGAAAGATTATAGGTTTTCAGGCACAAGAATGTAAAATTATCTTGAAAATGATATGTATGATAATATCTTTGACTTGATTGACATATATATATGCATGCTTAGAAAAACAATATTGTACAATGGTTTAATGTAAATATGTGTGTGTGTGTGTGTGTTTTCCATTCTTAGCTACATACCTAGGGAATTGCACTTAGCTTCAGGTCAAAGCCATGGAGATGAGGACTTCCTGTGTAGATTTTTTTTTTTTTGAGAAGTTTTTGCTATAGGGCTCATGCACTCACCAGAAAGACAAAGAGAGACAGAGAGATAGAAAGTGAGAAATCACCCCCCAGGGTTGATGGCCATGCCACAATCCCTTCTCCTCCATTATCCTCTCGGGATCTTGGGCACGCACATACATGTGCCTGATGTGAGCTTAAGCCACCGGGTCCGGGACTAGAACCGCAGTTGACTACATGGGACTTCAGCGACATAGCCATTATGCTAACTGCTGGTCCCGAGAACTTCCTTTTAATCTCTTCTCCTTCATGTGAGCATAAATTCTATCTAGACTCTGTCTGCTCTGTTCATTCTCCACTACTTTTAAGTAACTGCTTTTGTATTATGGTCAGGATGCAATTTTTTGTTTGTTTGTTTGTTTGTTTTGTAGAGAAGGAGATCATCTAGTGGGATATTGGTCTGTCATACCAAAAATAGGAACTAAAAACCTACGTGGTATTGTGGTGATAACAAAAAACAGACAAACATTTTGGTAGCTTGATTAGTATTTTAATATTCTCTTCAGGCAAAATATCCCTTATTGCTTGCATGCAGCCTAACTCCTTCAAACACCATCTCTAATAAGCCACTTAAGCAAAAATAATATTCTCACCTAACTCAGAATAAAACATAGCAATGTAAAAAGTGTGAAAACACTTTTTGAAATTATCTCTAATTTTAACAAAATATCGGATAATTAGTTGAAATTTAACTTGATATATTGGGCTGTCAGAAAAGTCATGATGTGTTTTCTGTTTGTTTGTTTGTTTGTTTGTTTTGTAGAGAAGGAGATCATCTAGTGGGATATTGGTCTGTCATACCAAAAATAGGAACTAAAAACCTACGTGGTATTGTGGTGATAACAAAAAACAGACAAACATTTTGGTAGCTTGATTAGTATTTTAATATTCTCTTCAGGCAAAATATCCCTTATTGCTTGCATGCAGCCTAACTCCTTCAAACACCATCTCTAATAAGCCACTTAAGCAAAAATAATATTCTCACCTAACTCAGAATAAAACATAGCAATGTAAAAAGTGTGAAAACACTTTTTGAAATTATCTCTAATTTTAACAAAATATCGGATAATTAGTTGAAATTTAACTTGATATATTGGGCTGTCAGAAAAGTCATGACGTGTTTTCTGTTTTTCCATGCAAAAATGCATCATGACTTTTCTGACAATCCAAAAGTTCCATTTAAATACGGGTTTCTAAAACAGTGTATAATCCTTTATATATACCAACATACTTTGACACGTCTCTATTCCCCAGATGATATCAATGATCATAACTGTTTTATTCACATCTCATCATTTGACTGGCCTTGCTTATGTCCAAGGGCTTATATCTGCAATACAGCAAACTGCTTTAAAAAGGAAATCTACCCAAAGCATTGGTCTTTAACACTCATTACTGATAAGGTGGACTGTTTTGAAGTCATGCTTTCTAATTTCCCTTGTGAGATAATGTATCATAGTTTGACCTATGCTTTTAAAATTTTTATTAGTACTGTCTTTATTCTGGCAGTGATGTGTATAGGCATAGTTCATAAAAATATGGACCTATTTCAAATGGCCCTAATAGTCATAGTCACTCTCATTGGTCTTTATAGAGCTGACATCCACTGCATCAGCCCTCCCAGGGACCACAGAGTCCTGATGAAATGGGATGCTTTCACCTGTATTTTCAGTGATGAGGGAGAAAGTGAGGCCTTGGGTTGGAAGAGAAAAAAGGAAACAATGGCTAGCAATATGCTTTAGGAGACTGAAACTGTAAAGCAAATATTTTTGCTCCTGCTTAAGTGCTCAGTGAGAATGATAGAGAGAGAGGAAAAGGCAAAGGAAGTCAGAAATTGGGGTAATATCCACTAATCTCTCCTTTCAATCGTATTTTCAGAAGTTTCCTGAATTTTTTTCTTGCTATTAGTTCTTATTTAAAGAAAAAAAATATTTTTAAAGGTATTATTCAAATTGAGTCCTCAAGTTGGCTAAAGCCCTTCATGAAATGCTACTACCAGTTATACTGTGGACAGATTCCAAAGACAGAATTTGGAGACAAGAGTTTTTCTCTCTTGACACGCATTGTTCTCTTGTTCTACAAACCATCCTCTGGATGTTCGCAGTGACTTTATAAAATTTGATCAGATTTTAGCATTTTCTGTGCTTCTACATGGAGGACATGATCAAATTTCAAAAAATCAAATTTTCCTTTATCAACGATGCTTTTGATTATATAGCATACTTCCATAATTTTATGTTTGCCCTTCTCACTGAAATACTATCTATTTTTTAATCAACCTCTTTTAATTTTCCATTTCTACTCAATTAAATAGTGCTTAGAGCAGTGTTTCTGTGGTTTCCCAGAGTGCCTCTAAATTATTCAGTTCTCTAATTTTTAAAGAAATAAAATTATTATCATTACACTTTAATCTTAAAAAGAAATATGCCATAAAAGTATTTACTTGTCAGAGTATAAGTCTGATTTCAAGCAACTCTTTTTTATTTACCTGTTTAATTTCAGAAATACTGAAATTATTTCATTTCATAAATATAGACAATACAACTCCCTAAATTTGAAATCATGAAACTGATGGAACTATTGGTAACACTAAATTTGAAAGATAAAATGCAGTTAAGCCTTGCATTTAGCTTTCATTTTCTGTAAAAAAGTAAATACTTAGGTGAATGGATTAAATTCTTTCTTAAAAAGTTCATTTATTTTTTATGAAATCTGTTTTCTATCTGTTTAAAATATTATATGTATCATATCATATATAATATCATATATATAATATTTCTATATATAATATTCATATATATGGAGAGAGAGAGAGAGAGAGAACACAACAGAGAGACAGAGACAGAGAGAAGAAAGAGAGAAAGTACCTCCAACAGAGTCTTCACACCACAGTCTACCCACAACCTCAGACATCCAGGATCTTGGGCAATTGTGCACAGGGAGACTTTGGAATGCAAACCCTGAAACATGGGTGGATAAAATGTTTGGAGAGTTAGAGGAATTCACTGTATAGTAAAGAGAATGGGGGGCCAGGCAATGGCTCATCAGTAGTCGAGAGGGAGCAATCAGGGGACAACTGAGAGCAACTATGTATCTCTTCAATGGGAAAAACTTTAATCCAAAAGTAAAATAAATTTACATTTTGCTATTCACAAGTAACAATGACCAGTTCTCATAAAAATGTATGTAAAGTCAAAATTATTGACATGTGAGTAGATTGAAACACATTCATGAAAAACAAAAGCCTTGGGAAAATAAATAATATCTAATAAGGTAATAGATAAAATTACTTCTTGACAGATTTTAATTCATAATGCTCTAACTGAAGTAATTAAATTGACAGATGTAAGGACAAAGGCAGCTTCTAAGTTATGTAGTTCTCTCATTGTTCTCTTTTAATAGCTTGCTGGAGAAAATATTTATAACTCAAAGTTTACAGAGCTTGTTACTTTCTAGACGAAAAATGAAGGCCTTTCATTTGATACCATTTCCAAACAAACCCTTGACTTACCATATGACTGAATCTATTTTATGAGTTATAAAAAGTCAAAACTTTTGCATGTGATACTGAAATGAAATAGAAGGCTGACTTAATAAGGTAAGAATGATCAAAAAGAAGAAAATTCTATGATAGAATTTGAAATATATTTTGTTATTGGAATTTTTGATTGATATATAGTTAATTTACATTTTTGTGGGGTGCAATATGGCTTTTAAAAGTATGTACACAGTGCATGATAAGCAAATCAAATCCATCACCTTCAACATATAACACTATATTATGTTGTACACACTTAAAATTTGCTCTGCTGGTTATTTTGGAAGTATATAATAAACTGCTAGTGAAGTTCTTTACTGTGAAATATAATTCTTAAGAAAAACAACATGATTAAAAATGACAGAAACAAAAATTTCATAAATTAATGAGGGTGGATTTTCAAGTTAAGATGATCTTAACTTAGTCAATGAAGAATTTGTATTTCCATAGCAGATTGTGAGAGAAAAGAGTTTATAATCTGAGCAGATCCGCGGTATCAATCAGTCCAGTCTGAGGTTGGTATAACTGTATGTGACAATAGCTCATCAGGAAAAGAGAAAAAGAAAACATTTACTTACTCACTGTGAGTTCTTGTAGGAACACAGTACTGCACTATACCTAAACAAGTTCTTAAAAAAACAAGCACAAAAGTAAAATTGAACAGGAGATGTTTAAAAGTGAAGACACCGTATCAGGGATTTGGTGATTTTTTTTAAGCGTTGCAAAGCTCTTGATGTTAGCCTTCTTTAAATTCATTCCAAAGAAAGAGTCAGCCACTGTATAGTTTAGACTTTTCCTCTGTTACCTCGGTTTTTAATAGAATGAATAATTAGCATAACAATACATACAAAACCTGTTGAGACAACAGTTTATCAAATAATTGGTGAATTTGTACTTAAACCTGCTGCGAGTAAAGAGTCGAATATGAAGTCTTAGCATTCAGAGATTTTTTCACTTCCAAAGCTCTCACTTATTAATCATAAGAATCATTGGGGCCAGCAGTTGGTGTAATGGCTATGTCGCTGAACTCCCACGTAGTCGATTGCAGTTCAAGTCTTGGACCGGTGGCTTAAACTCATGCTGGGCACGTGTGTGTGCGTGCCCAAGATTCCAAGAGGAGAAGAGGTTGCTGCGTGGCCATCCCCTCTGGGGGGTGATTTCTCACTTTCTGTCTCTGTCTCTCTCTGTATTTCTGGCGAGCACACGTGCCGCTCTAGAGCAAAAATCTCTCCAAAAGAAAAGAAATGAAAAGAAAAGAAAGAATCATCAATCTTTTTCTTTTCTTTTCTTCTTTCTTTTTTTTTTTAGAGAGAAATTTTTGCTATAGGGCATGTGTGCTTGCCAGAGAGACAGAGAGAAAATGAAAAATCACTTCTTGGGGGGGATGGCCACATCACAATTCTTTCTTCTCCATTCTCCTCCTGGTACTTTGGGCATGTACACACATGTGCCCTATATGAGTTTCAAGCCTTCAGATCCTGGACTTGAACTATGGTTGGCCATGTGGGAGTCCAGAGCCTTAACCTGCTGGCCCCCATCAATCCTATTTTTGCCATGTAGACCATAATGCATAATACCAGCTGGTACTACATAATACCAGCCACCTAAATTTATCTTTCTGGACCTCAGTTTTAAAGTCTCTGACATGGGTAATTAACCTTTGACAAAAGTAATTAATAGATTTTTAGATAACGTTTGTGAAAGTGCTTAGATTTGGAGATTAATGAATGCTATTTACTATATTTTACCTATTAAATCTGTTTCTATCTATGTTTAGGACACAGACACGTCAGTATAGATTTATAAATATCATAAATTACAAGTGTGATTTAAAAATTCTTATCTCATCTTTAGTCTTATCCTTTAATAACTTGTCCTGTGTAGACTTTCATTGAAATCTAAGCTTTAACTTCTCAAAAGGGAAATAAGGAATTTGTATAGAATCCATCCTCAACCTGCTTATTTCTTTAAAATATTTCTTAAAAATTATTCAATGATAAAACATGTGCACACACTAGAGAGGAAAACAGAGATAGAGAGAAAGACAGCTTCCCCAGGGCTTAGTCACACTGTGATCACCTTCCTCCATATCCTTCACCCCACCAGAAACCTAGGCATGTGGGATACACCTGTCATGTTTTTCAGATCAGCTGAGCCTAGGCCTTGAACTCCAGTGAGAATGTGGCTTCCAACTTTGCAGTCCTGTATGCTATTGGCTGTACCAGAGTCTGGACCCTTTTTCTGCTTACTTCTGATCCACATAGCATTTGTACCATTTCTGATTCCCTACAATGAGGGAGAGAAGATTAGACAAGATGAGAGAAAATGGTTTGGTAAAAACATTAAAGGAGAAACCATTGCTTTTCTCTCCTACTATCCTTCATGAATCCAAAATATAACTTATGCTTAGAAAAAATCCTCCATGCCTCCTGCCCATATATAGGATCAAATTTTGACTGTGTCAGACATAAAAGAAGCACCAAAGAGTTGGTAAATAATAGGACCATAGTGATATAAATCAATAACCAACCTAAATTTAATTTAGTGAGAGTAAGTTAGACATAATAATTTGAATTTTGCTTGATGTATTAGAATGTCTTTATTTGTATCAGATAAATGTCAAGAATGATCTTCATGTGACTGTCAACAGGTACTTTAAAAAAATTCTTTTTTGTTATAGTGTGTGTGTGTGTGCTCACCTGAGAGAGAGAAAGAATCAGAGAGAGAGACAGAAAGAAGGAAAGCAAAAAATCACCCCCTGGGGGGATGGCCATGCTACAATCCCTTCTCCATTCTTTTGAGACTTTTAGCATGCATGCACATGCACTTGGTGTGATTTTCAGGGCACCAGGTCCAGGGCTCACACTGCAGTTGGCCATGTGAACGTCCAGCACCTTAATCACCATGCCAAATGCTGGATCTGATTATCAACAGTTTTCACACCATAATTATCCCTCTAGGTCTTCCCAGCTAGTCAAGACCATAGGTGCATGTGTTATTTACATGGGAGTCCAGTGACATAACCATTATGCCAACTGTTGGTCCCTACAATATTTCATTTTTAAGAATTATTTAATTTTATTTATTATTAAACTGTGATCAGCCATATGGGAATCCAACACCTTAACCACTACACCATCTGCTGGTCCCAACATTTTGTGTTTTAAAATGCCTGTAACTGCTTGAAATATAAAGAACCTATGCTTCCTAACACAACAAGCATGGCTTCATAAGTAGCCCCAAATAAAACTGGCCTTTTTTTTTTTCTTTTTTCTTTTTTTTTTTTTTGGTGTCTGCTCATTTTGTTTGGTACTTTGGAAAGGAGCCAAAGCAACATGTGGCATGTAAATTAAATTCAGGATAGAAGTCATTTATTCAATAGTTGGTGTGAAGAAGATGGTAGCACAATATAAAACCCAATTTAGAGTTGTTACAGCAAATACCTCCTTCTGCTAAGAAAATAATAAAAGCTCCATCTTACAGTGTGTGCATTAGAAAATGAAATGCTGAAGAACAGCTCCTCGTGGATGATTTGCAATTGTGAAAAAGTTGGATTTTTAATGATGTATTTTAAGCATAACCCAGCAAACATATTATTCTGAATAAATGTACTTATTTATTATTTGTAGTTGTCTGAATAATGGCTGCAAACATAACAGATGTTAATCCCTAAAGTTTGTAAAAATTACCCTATTGGGAAAAGGATTTTTGCAGATGTGATTAAGGATCTTGAGATTGAGTGACTATTCTGGATTATTTGGGTGGGCCCTAAGTACTATAATAGGTATCTTATATGAGGGAACCGGATAGATGTTTGACACACACAGAAAACAAGAACACAAAATGACCACCAAGGCAGAGATTGGAGTTGTGTAGATAGAGTTAAAGTCTGCCATCAGCACCAGAAGCTAGAAGAGATGAGAAATAGATTGTCCCCTACAGCCTCCACAAGGATCATGCCCTGCTGACATATTGATTTTGGACTCTGGGTTTTCAGAATTGTGAGAGAATCATTTTTTTTAAACCATTCTATTTATGATGATTTGTTTCAGCAGTCACAGGAAACTAATATATGGCTCATAATATAAATATAGCAATAAATAAATTACCATAAGCAAATTTGAATCTTGTTATTCAATCATTGACT
>NW_006159555.1:8833076-8851523 GCF_000334495.1 Tupaia belangeri chinensis | reverse complement strand
ACAAGCATAACTAGTGAAAACACTAAAATGTTATTCCTAATAGAAATCACTTCCTAGTGTCATTTTTCATGATCATATGAAAAATAAATTCTTTCTCTTTTTAATATTTTTTCTCTTCTACATTAGCAATTGTGTCTTTCTTGAAGTCTCTGACAATTGATGCTTCCCAGTTCCAGGACTCATTTATCTTCTTATTTTACCTCTGATAAAAATAAGTTTATAAGTTAGAGAAGAAAAACAGAAAACTGTCACACAGGCTTTTCAAAACATGAAATGTAAATCAAAGCTAGAATGAGATACTACTTAATCCCAGCCAGAATAGTTAAGATTAAAAAAATACAAAATGATAAATGCTGTGAGGTTCTGGTGAAAAGGGAACCCTCCTACATTCTTGGTAAGAATGTAAATTAGTACAGCCACTGTGGAGAACAATATGGAGATTCCTCAAAAACCTACACATAAAACTACCATATGACCCAGAAATGCCACTCCTAGGTGTCTACTCAACAGATAGGAAAATAGTCAGAAAAACACTTTCACATCCATACTTATTGCAGCATTTTTCACAGTTGCTAGGACATGGAATTAATCCAAATGTCCAAGAATAGATGAATGGATTGAAAAAATGTGGCACATACGCACTGTGGAATACAACTCAGCATAAAGAACAATGAGACCATGGCATTTGTTACAAAGTGGACAGATATGGAAGATTTAAATCTAAAGCAAATCAGACTGTGAAGGACAGTCATTGTATGCCCCCTGCTTAAAATATACTGAATGTTTGCATTTAACTGCAGAAACTGAGGAAGTTGTAGTAGCAGTGAGGGCAACTGTAGATACTAGAGACAGTATAGGAGGGGGTGGGTAAAAGGGACTGGGTGGAGGTGATCAGGGAAAAAAAATAGTACATGGTAATATCTATAATTTGACTAAGATGCAGTTATCACTTAGAAAAAAACATTTTGTACACTGTAAACATGTACAGTGACTGAATGTAAATTAAAAAATATAAAACAAAATAAAATGAGCCCCTGAGGTTACAGATGCCAGAATTCACTACTAAATTCATACTTTCATTTTTCTAATATGCAATAAATGGTCATAATCTTCTTGAACAAAATTGTTGGATTTCTCTTAGTTTCTAGAAAACAAAAGTTTGGTAGTTTAACTGTAAAAGTCTTTGGAATATTTGTTAGTTTGTATTTTTGTTCTTACAATTTTGGCTCTTCCTTTTATCAAAGTAAAATAAATACATGGAAAAATAATCTTTGAAGGGTTAAAAAAAAGAACACTCCTATACATATATCTTCTCCATTCCCAGTTTTTTTATAAATATATTTTAATGGGTTTGGTTTTTAATTTTCCAGTTGTCTCCTTTTATTAAGTGATGCAACTCTACTACTATTTTTGATTTATTATTTTAATTTTTTAATTAAATTTCCCATTAGAAAAGGTGTGGTTTAACTTAACATACACATCATGCAATTCTATTTCCTCCTTCATCTTCTCATTTTGTTATTATATCTATATTGTTACTTTTTCTATTTAATTGGATGTTTTATTACTTTTAATAAAATACTACTTTTTATTCCACCAAGTTTAGATGTCTCTTGACTCCTCATAATGTCAAGGAGAGAATATTAACTCATTTAATCTTCATACCATGTTTCCTCTCTCCTCCTGATTTTGTTTGGTTTATTATATATACTTACGTTTTTAATGAGAGAGAGAGAGAGAGAGAGAGAGAGAGAGAGAAATATTTTTACAAGTTTTTGCCGTGCTACAATCCTCCCTCCCTAGCCTCCCAGCTTGCTAGGATTATAAGCATGTACCTTCGTTCCGTGTGTGTCCAGGTTGATCTGGGACCTGAACGTGGGCTTTTCATGCAACTCCAACATGGCTCATCAGCATTCTACTGCCTTTGCTACTCATAGCTGAACTTTTAAAATATGTTTTTTTTTTAAATTTTTTGTGAGAAAAAGAGAGAGAGAAAGGAAAAAGGAAAGAAAGAGATGGATGTTTTTACTTTTGACAGGGTTTAGCTAGGATTACAGGTTGGTGCAACCATATCCAGCATGTTCAGGTTGGCCCAGGAACCAAACCTGCATCTTCCAGTCTCTCAGGTGATAGTGCCTTATGTATGGCACTACAGCTAGGCCAATAACATTTACTTTCTAATTTTTAGTTGTAATTATTACTGAACTAGGAAGATGCCCAGATTGTTGGATGTTGGTGATGGGCTATGTACAGGTTATGGAGAAAACCCCAAAATGAGGACAGCAGGGTACTAAGTCCTACCCTCTGCTTTTGCTTCTTTCTCAACACTTTCTTCTGTCTTTCATCACTCTATAACTTTCATTCTCTTCTCCCAGTCCATTGTCTCTTATCTTCAGCCAAAATACTCATGGAAAGTTTCAGGCCATTTTACACAAACCCACTCCCTTACCTCCTGGTCAATTGTTTTTTTCCTCATGCGGGAAGATGAAAGCTATTTAAGGCAGGGCCTTGTTCTATTTCCTCCACTATATCTGAAACAACTCTTGCACTTATATTTGAGCTTTTTACTCTTTTCCATTTACTGCCCTTTATTTTATGTTTTGTTTGGTTTTGTTGTAGTCCTCCTCTAGGAGGACTATTGTATATGGGGAAAGACAAAGTTTCAGAATCATTCACTGGAAAATGTAGAGGGAGGCAGAGAAAAGATGAAAGTGTTGTCAAACCACTTGAACAAGTACCATAGGAAAACTACCCAAAAATAGTTACTTAGATGGCAGTAGGCAGTGACTGACTTTGCTTATATGGTCCCCCAAATTTAAACTACATCTGCTTTTATTGGAAAAAGTTATCGTGATTTATTTGTGATGACTGTCATGGATATGTGACCATCTTGTACAGTTGAGAGGATTTATGAGCCAAAACTTTAATTGTTTCCTTCCTCTTTCACAGCTTAATCCCTTTAGAGATTTTAACACCAGACATACCCACTGCATTGTTGATTTGATTCTTGCCTCAAGGCAGAATAGTAATCAGCCTTTGTTGCCCTATGCCTGCTCAGTTTTATTTTTCACCAATTAGGGGTGTGAAAGTTTCTGAGTTTGTCTCTTTTCATTTCTACTTGCAATCCAGTTGATTCTTTTATAAGTCTATCTCTCTTTTTAAATTTCCTTGTAAAATGGAGCCAATTTGAACCAACATATTCTACCTTTCTGTTTTTCAAGCCTTTCTTCTTGAGCTACAAATTTATTAGATGCATTCCTCTCATTCTGTTATGGGAGATGTTTCTCTACGAAGTATGTACTCCGACCATAATGGAATAAAACTAAAAACCAATAACATAAAGAAAATTGGAATATCTGTAAGTACTTGAAAATGAAATAAGACACTTGAAACAATCCATGAATCAAAGAGTAAGTCTTAAAGAAATTAAAAAATACACAGAAC
The DNA here is from genome assembly GCF_000334495.1 of Tupaia belangeri chinensis. Taxonomy (NCBI): domain Eukaryota; kingdom Metazoa; phylum Chordata; class Mammalia; order Scandentia; family Tupaiidae; genus Tupaia; species Tupaia belangeri. The sequence goes on along the minus strand of NW_006159555.1, from coordinate 8,848,079 downwards.
TAAGTGAAAATAATAAAAGTATAGCCATGTCAAAATTCGTGGGAGGCAGCTGAGATGTGTTGAGAGGGAAATTTATAGTACTACATAATGCTTACATTTAAAAAGTGGAAGGACCTCAAATTAATCATTTACGTTTCTTAGGAAAGCTGAAAAAGAAGAACAAAATAAACACAAAGCAAGTAATAGAAAAAAATTAATAAAAATAAGGGTACAAATCAATAAAATTGAAAACAGACAGACAGTAGATAAAAGAGCTGAAACTAGAAGCTGGTTTTTATTATAAACTGGGTACACTTCTAATAAGAATGGCATAGATAAAAAGAGAAAATACAAATCACTACTTTCAGAAATGAGCCAGAGATATTAGTTACCTTGCAGTAATTAAAAGGATAATGGGCAAATACTAAAAACAATTTTATGAAATTCATAAATTCTACAACTTGAAGTGAATGGACCAATTCTTTGAAATCCACAAACAATTCATACTCAATCAAGATGTAATCAACCTATTTTAGTTTACTACAGTGATTACCATTATCTGACATAGTCTGTTTGTATATTTGCTTATTTGATAATTGTGTATCCTACCACTGTAATTTCACGAGAATCTCTCAATAAGACTTGTGGAGATCTATCTCTAGTGGATAGAATATATTAGGGTAAAAACATAAATAAATGATTTATAAAGAGAATTCAAACATCCAAAAAGCTTATTTAAATTCAGTATGCATTTGAACACTGAATGTATGCATATGTGTGTGTGTATATATACATATATATGTATGTATATATATAAATTCATCTTCTAAACATAATAGTAATAATTTTAGAAGATAGTGTCTATGTTGAAATTGGCAAAAGGAAAATAAAATAACAATAATGGTACGACAGCTAGGTGGCATGGCTGTTTAGGTGGCTGGATCTCACATGGCTGACTACATAATTCGAATCCTCAACCGGGTGATTTGAAAAACATGCCAGGTGCACATATGTGTGTGTGTGTGTGTGTGTGTGTGTGTGTGTGTGTGTGTGTCCAAAATCCCAAGAGGATAATGGAAAAGAAGGGATTGTGGCATGGCGATCTTTCCAGGGGTTGATTTCTCACTTTCTCCCTCTGTCTCACTATTTCTCCCTCTCTCTCTGTCTCTCCCTGGCAAGTGCATGTGCCCTGTAGCAAACAAACAAACAAAAAGAGGTGTTCCAGGGCATCTGTGGCATAGTGGTTGAGGTGGTTGGATCCCACATGGCCAACCGTGTGGTTGGAATTTCAGACCTTGTGGCTTGAAAAACACATAAGCACATATATCTGTGCATACCCCAAATTCCAAGGTAAAAAGGGATTGTGGCATGGGCATCTTTTGGGGGGTGCTTTCTCATTCTCTCTTTCTCTCTCTCTCTGATGAGTGCATGTACCTTGTAAAAAAATTTTGAAAAAAAGAAAAGAAAAGGCATTCCAGATAAGTAATTATTGTGGCAACAGATATTAGTAAGACATTTAGGCTTTTAAAACCTTTACAGCTTTTATAACATTTGACCTAATTTATTAAGTCTGGGAATTTCCTAAGATATTACTCATGGGTCACAGTGATTTAATTAAATTAGTACTTATGGCAGAATTGGTCTGAAAAAATTAAGTGCTTAATTAAGTAAAGAAATTAAGTGCTTAAAGAAAGAAGAATAATAGGGAACAAGCAGTTAGCATAATGGCTGTGTCACTGGACTCCCATGTAGTCGACCGCGGTTTGAGTCCTGGACTTGGTGGCTTAAACTCACGCTGGGCATGTGTGCGTGCATGCCCAAGATCCCGAGAGGAAAATGGATGAGAAGGGATAGCGGTGTGGCCATCCCCCCAGGGTGGTGATTTCTCGCTTTCTCTCTCTCTGTCTCTTTCTGTCGAGCGCACGTGTCCTATAGCAATACAAAAACAAAAAGAAACAAACAAACAAAAAAACTTCTCCAAGGGGGGGAAAAAGAAAAAGAGAAAGGGAAATAATTAAAAAAAAATCAGTACCTCTGTTCAATGAAATTCTAGGTAGCAGTTGCAAAAAATACAGTAGAAAAATATTTAATAATAAAAAACATATTCATAATATATTATGTGTACAACTAGATTGTATTGTAATACTTTACCCTTGTTCCCATTTTTTGTTTTTTAACTATTTTTTTTTTGAGAGGTTTTTCGCTATAGGGTGCGTGACAGACAGAGAGAGACATAGAGACAGAAAGTGAGAAATCACCCCTGAGGGAGGGTGGTCACGCCGCAATCCCTTCTCCTCCATTCTCCCCTCGGGATCTTGGGCACACATGCACACGCGCCCGGCGTGAGTTCTAAGCCACCGGGTCCAGGACGTGAACCGCGGTTGACTACGTGGGAGTCCAGCGACATAGCCATTACGCTAACTGCTGGTCCCCACCCTTGTTCCCAATTTTGAAATTAAAAACAGGTGTAGATAGTGCCGTTTCTGTGGTCAGGTGATTAGGGAGGCTGGATCTCACATGGTCAGCCTCGAGGTTTGAGTCCCTGTTCCAGCACCTTGAAAAACATGCCGGGAGTATGTGCATGTGTGCTCCAAATCCCAACAGGATGAAGAGATGGAGGATAAGAGATTGTGATGTGACCATGCCCTGATGGGGGTGCCTTCTCCTCTTCCTCTCTCTGTGTCTCTTTGTCTCTCTGGCAAGCACACATATCCTCTGGCAAAACTAAAACAAAAAGCAAAACAGATATGGACAAGTAGACACAGATAAACACACGCATTCAGAACATGTGTATGTAACGCTGAGGAATAAGCACTGAAACTTTAAGCCAGTGGTTTGTAATTGCCAAGTATTCTTACTTCTTCAATGTAAATTGAAGATTTAGAGAGTAAGCACTTAGTTCGTAATAAACACTACTAAAAGAATAACAATAGTCTAAACCAAACAGTTTTACAATAACCTATTGATGATGTCAAATTCATTCTCCTCCTTCACCCACCCCCAACTCAAGCATTAAATTTGATTGAGGAAAACTGTGTCTGGCGTATGGGCACTCTCCCTCGACCCAGGCATAGTCTTTGCTTGTGTTATTTGGAACAGACTTTATAACGTCTGCAATTGGATGTTATTTTTGCCGTTGTTTTCTGTTTGATCTGACACTACTAACCTTTTTGGGGCCTTCTTCATGAAACCAAAGCCAAGAAAAGAACTCAGGCTACCGATTCCTCCCTGCTCCCTTGGCTTATCTTGTTGATGAGCTACAGTGTAAAAGGAGTAGTTTCTCTTTCTCTTTTTGTTTTTATAAGGCAAACGTTTTAGAAGTTTTTTTTCACAGATAACCCACATTTTTTTGGTCTGTTAAATGTTTCTTCCTTTTGTCCCTGCCACCCATTCTCTACCATCCACTTTCTACCATCTACTCTCTTCCCTTACAGTCTCTGATATCTGCACTTGTCCTCTCTACCGTGGTATCTTCAGATCTTTCAATTTCTGCCACAGAACAGAGACATTTGGTATGTATTGAGTGGGGATATACAGTGTGTATCTTTCAAAGATATACACTTTGGTTAACTTTACTTTGGTTAACATTAAGTCCTTTATATTCATCCACTTTAATCAAATGAAGGATCTAGTTTCTTATGGCTGAGCAATACTCTATATATACCACAGTTTTTCGACCCAGTTTTTGGATTCTGAGCCCTTGGGTTGCTTCAGACAAAACTTAACTGTAACACAAGAAATTTACAGCAAGAACTTTCACTGGGCAGTCTCACAAGGTCATAGGGAGCATTGTGGATTCAAAATCTGGGAAAAGCAGATGCAAAAGTGGCCCATGTTCAATGAGAACCAGGGATTCAAATGCAACCAGAATTTGCTGTCCATTTCTTAATGTAATTTTTCTTTTTTAACTGTTGTTTCATCTTTTTCCCATAGAGGTTTTATCCCTTTAGCTTAAGTTTGGGTTAGGCTTCTGTCATTCCCACAAAAGAGCTCTTGCTAATGCTCCTGTTTTAAATAGTTTGATAATCATTTGGGAATTATGCAGTTACTCTGTGTCATTTATCTTGCAGATACTAGCTACATGTATACTTATAGGTTTTAAAGTTCTTAAGACTTGGGGCCGGCAAATGGCATGGTGGTTAAAGGCGCTGGACTCCCACATGGCCAACCATGGTTCAAGTCTTCGACTAGGTGCCTTGTTTTCTCACTTCCTCTCTCTCTCTCTGTGTCTCTCTTTGGTCAAACTGGAAAATAATAATGATAATAATAATAAATAAAGTTGAAATAATTATTTAAAAAAATAAAGTTCTTAAGACTTATTTAGTGTTTTTGTACTTATTTATTTACTGAAAAAGATATGATAAATCCTCAAACTACTAATCCTTTATCAGCATTTATTTTTATGGTTAGTATCATAATCTTACGTTTCAATATTTGCTCTCATGATGTATTTACATTTATATATCTTATATGTACACTTGATGTATTTGATGTAATATGTACCATTTCATCTATGCTATGAAAAAGCCATAGCTATTTAAAAATATTAACATATTTTTTGGGATAGAAAAGATAGCATAGTGGTTACATTGTTGGATTCCCACATGGTGGACTGTGATTCAAGTCCTGAACCCGGTGGCTTAAAACTCATGCCAGGTGCATGTGTATGTGCCCAGATCCCAGGAGGTGAATGGAGATGAAGGGATTGCAGTGTGGCCATTACCCCAGCGGGTGATTTCTCACTTTCCCTCTCACTGTATCTCTCTCTCTCCAGCAAACGCACATGCCGTAAGGATAAAACCTCTAAAAAAATTAGCGTATTTTGTTTATGCTTTTATTTTATCCATTAAAACTTCATTTTACTCAGATGAAACACTAGATGAGTCTAAGAATCAAATATTTTTAAAAAGCGACATGTAGTTTTACATGAATAAACATGTGAGAAGATTCAAGTGGATTCTGTCTAAACCCAGTTCCTTTGGTTTCCCAGTGGACATTTAAGAAGTTAACCTAGTGTAAATTTTTCTTTTTTGAGTATGTATAAAGGTACATTGCATTAGCCAGGGTCAGTAGTACATGTTTGATTAGAATGGGCTTCATGTCTACTGCAGTATCCACACTCTTCCTTCTTATGCTTTGCTCTTCAACACATTAATCTTAACAAGGGTTATTTGAATTTTGCACTGATGTTGAATTGGGCCAATGGCATCTCGCTGTGAATGACTCTAGTACCACAGAGAGCTATAGGGCCCTGTCTCTAAAGACAGATAGCTTGGGTTCACGGTTTTTATCTTGGCTACATCTTAGCTGTATTTTCTTAGTGAGTTATGATAACTGTGTATACTAGGTTTACCTCATTTTTTTTTCATCAGTGTTAGTCATAGTAGCTTCTTATATTAACATTGTAAAGATCGGGTGGATTACATTTGTAAAACCTTACAGTCTTGCCTTTAGCAAGTGGTCAAGTGATATTACCCATACATCATTTTTCAAATTGTTCCCTTCAGTGTTCTCAGTTCTTATTCATTATGGTAATTGCTAATTGCTCTGAACTCCTATGTTTTCTTTTCTGTTCTTTTTTTTTTTTTGAGAGTTTTTTTGCGATAGGGCACGTGCGCTTGCCAGACAGACAGAGAGAGACATAGAGACAGAAAGCGAGAAATCACCCCCCGGGTGGATGGTCACGCCGCAATCCCTTCTCCTCCATTCTCCTCTTGGGATCCTGGGCACGCACGCACACACGCCCGGCGTGAGTTTTAAGCCACTGGGTCCGGGACGCAAACTGCGGTCAACTACGTGGGAATCCAGAGACATAGCCATTACGCTAACTGCTGGTTCCCCTTATTTTTTATGTATTTATTTACCTATTTTTTGAGAGGTTTTTGCCATAGGGCATGTGTGCTCACCAGAAAGAGACAGAGAGACAGAAAGTGAGAAATCACCCCCCAAGGTGGATGGCCACACCACAGCCCCTTCTCCATTCTCCTCTCGGGATCTTGGGCATGCATGCACATGTGCCTGGTGTGAATTTAAGCCACCAGGTCCAAGACTCAAACCGCGGTCAACTACATGGGAGTCCAGCGACATAGCCATTACACTAACTGCTGGCCCCAGAACTCCTATGTTTTATTAACATTTCTTCTTTAATGTCTCAGAGTTTTCACATATGGGTTGGTGATTTGTACTTTTTAAAACTTAAGAGCTAATCATGCAAACACCCCAAAAGTTATAAAACACAAACTCTTGAAGTCAACATGCACAAATTAACAGAAATGTTATGAGTAGTAGGTGTTAATGATTTTGTTGACTGGAGTTATCATATGAAAATGATTCTTAGCTTTATCTTGGGGAAACACTGAAGTATTTCATGTTTTGAGACTATGAATGATAACTTTTATCCAAAAATTTGAAAGAGCCCTCTTCCTCATGTTTAAACTTTAGTGTCGTTTTACTTCATCTGATATGAGTATGTATTCCCTTGCTTGTTTTTTCTTCACATTCACATTTCACATATTTGCTCTACTTACTTTGTGCGTGTGTGCTTTAATTTATTGTGGTAAAATATGCATAATATAAAATTTACCACCTAAACATTTGAGGTATATAGTTCAGTAAGTACAATCGTGTCACTTGATGATGGGGGCATATATATATATATATATATTGTTGTCAGCAATGTCATGATGCATTTTTGCATAGAAAAACGCAGAAAAATACATCATGACTTTTCTGACAACCCAATATTTAGCTTTGCTATGGAATACATGGGATCACTGGAAAGAAACAGAAAGAGAAAGAGGAGAGAGAGAAAACACACACCCCCCCTGGGGTGAGGGGGAATGTCCATGCTGCAGCTCCTTCTTCATTCTCCTCTCAGGACTTTGGGTGTGCATGAACATACACCTGTCGTGTTTTAAAAGCCACCAGGTCAGGAATCAAACTATGAAGTTGGCCATGTGGATTCCACCCAAAAGTTATAAAACACAAACTCTTGAAGTCAACATGCACAAATTAACAGAAATGTTATGAGTAGTAGGTGTTAATGATTTTGTTGACTGGAGTTATCATATGAAAACGATTCTTAGCTTTATCTTGGGGAAACACTGAAGTATTTCATGTTTTGAGACTATGAATGATAACTTTTATCCAAAAATTTGAAAGAGCCCTCTTCCTCATGTTTAAACTTTAGTGTCGTTTTACTTCATCTGATATGAGTATGTATTCCCTTGCTTGTTTTTTCTTCACATTCACATTTCACATATTTGCTCTACTTACTTTGTGCGTGTGTGCTTTAATTTATTGTGGTAAAATATGCATAATATAAAATTTACCACCTAAACATTTGAGGTATATAGTAAGTACAATCGTGTCACTTGATGATGGGGGCATATATATATATATATATGTATATATATCGTTGTCAGAAATGTCATGATGCATTTTTGCATAGAAAAACGCAGAAAAATACATCATGACTTTTCTGACAACCCAATATTTAGCTTTGCTATGGAATACATGGGATCACTGGAAAGAAACAGAAAGAGAAAGAGGAGAGAGAGAAAACACACACCCCCCCTGGGGTGAGGGGGAATGTCCATGCTGCAGCTCCTTCTTCATTCTCCTCTCAGGACTTTGGGTGTGCATGAACATACACCTGTCGTGTTTTAAAAGCCGCCAGGTCAGGAATCAAACTATGAAGTTGGCCATGTGGATTCCAGTCACCTTAACGACCTTGCCACTGGGGATATGCTCTGAGAAGTGTTTCTAGGTAATTTCATCATTTCATCATTATAGAGTGTACCTACAGAAATCTAAGTGGTATAATCTATATATGTGTGCACACATATGTGTGTGTATCATTCATCTTTTTGTGTAACCATTATCACCATCCATCTTTAGAATGCTATTTTTCTTGCACAAACTGAAAATCTATACCCATTAAGCAATGACTCTCTGTTTTCTCCTTTCCCTAGCCCCTGGCAACAATCATTCTTTATATTTTCTGTCCATATAAGTTTTGACTGTGTGCTTCATGTAAGTGGAAACATACAGTATTTGTCTTTCTGTGCCTTTGTTTATTTCACTTAGTATAATGTCCTCAGAGTTTATCTGTGCTATAGCAAATATCAGAATTCCCTGTTGTAAGGCTGAATAATTTTCCATTGCATGTGTGTATCACATTTTGCTTCTTCAGTTATCTGCTGATGGAAATGTGTGGCTTCCGCCTTTGAGCAATTGTGGCTAATGCTGCCATAGGTGGAACAAACTGCCCTACCTTTCGGTTTTTAACTTCTATCAACTATTTTATTTTTATTAAATAGGTTAAACTTGTCTTTAAACTCCATTGGAGCCTTATAACTAACAAGCAATCTTTCTAGTTCTGTGCCTAGAACTTACTTAATTCTCTCTCTCTCTCTTTAGACAGGTTCTCTTTGTGTTGTGATCCTTTTGCTTCAATCTCCTGCATAATTGAGACACACCAGAGAACTCTGCCACTTCTACCCTTTAGGTCAGACCAAAAGTTAAACCTGAGCCTTTCAGGTGCTCCAAATCACAGAGCATAACATCTTAGCAGGGCAAACCACTGTGGTTGGGGCCCTAATTCTATATTCTAAACCTTAAACCCTTTCCTCCTGTCTTCTCTCAGAGAAGACCTCAGCTTTATCATGCAAACATATTTGAAGTAATCAACAATTCTCTCACATTGTTATACCAAAAGGGTACAGTTTTGTCAAATTCCTAGCTAGCCATTCCACTCTTTCTCTCTTACAATGTTCAGGGTGAATTTTTTTAATAAATATAATCCTGACTGTATCACCTTCTTGCTTAATGTCTGTCACTGGCTACCTGGTGCTCTTGGGATAAAGTCTAAATGGCTTAGAATATCTTATAAATGTTACCTTTGTTTACCTTTTCATTTTCTCATCACCCCATTGTATCCATGCTCCAAGTTAAAGAATTGATGGATGAAAATGATTTATTTGGGTATCAAAATACTCAGAGTTATATAGGAAGTGATTAAATAGATGGCTAAGATGAATCATAGCAGTAAGAGTTGTAAAATTTTGTGTTTACATATGTAGTTTACAAAATGATTCATCCGTAGAGATGGTTATTTATGTTTTACAATTAAGTCATGAATAGCTCAAAAAGATGAACTGAGTCAGAGAAAAAATATACTTCTAGAAACAAGTTAACATGTCTTTGTCAACTACATTTGCTAAGCCAATGTCATCAACTTCAGAATTTTCCCTGATACAACAAATATTAAAATGATTTATTCAGAAATACTTTTGAAATTATTTGCAAGTATTCCACAAATGGTTTCATTTTTTTCCTCTTTCTTTTGCTGGTTAAAAGGCACAAACAACTACTTTGTATTAGTCACCATTAATACATCTTGGAAATGCATGTGCACCTCATTTCCAATGCAGTTTACATAAATCTCTGAATCAGACATGCCACTTTTAATGAAATACTATTCATTTTTCTGTCTGCAAAGAGATTTTCACTATGTTATTATGTCAAAAGGGCGTTTTCATCTGGAAAGCTTATAATATTAGACTGGTAAAAGTTATCTCTTCCTTTTTAAAATTTTTTAGCTCAGACTCTTAGATGTTTATTCTCTGGGCATACTTTTTCATGGTTCTATACTAGAACATTATTGGGTTAAATTCTTTAAAGGTATTAAACCTCTTTGATTTTTAATTTATCAATAGCAAGAAAAAAATGTATTGTTCTTGACCCAAAACTGCTGAAAAAAAATTAAGACAATTTATTTTGTATGAGCTCTATGTAGGCATTACAATAATCGTGAACGTAATTCCCAAAGAACAGGTATGCAAGTTAAGACTTCAAGGGCTGTATGTGGCAGTAGCAAATTACACTGGAAGAGCCTATTATCTCCTAAGTATACTTTCATAGGGGCACAAGCAATTGCAGCATGTACAATCCCTCTCTAAAAGTAAGTACATTATTCATCAAAATCGTGTTATCCAGGCATTTCAGAGTACATTCCTTCCTAGTCTCAAAGAGAATCTTTGATAAGATGCACAGAGGAATCAAGCTGAAATGTACTCCTTAAACATCATGGCTTTGTTGACCTCTCTACTATGGCTGGTCACCAAAGGTCATTTTACACCATAAAATACCAAGGCAATGTGCATATATATCTCTGTGTGTGTGTGTGAAAGACTCTACTATGGCTGAACACCAAAGGTCATTTTACACCATAAAATACCAAGGCAATTTGCATATATATATCTATGTGTGTGTGTGAAAGAGAGGGGGGGGAGAGAAGGGAGGGAAGAGAGAGAGAGAGAGAGAGAGAAAGAGAGAGAGGTTGAGAGAGAGTGTGAGTGTCTCAGACACTGAATGGGCAGCTCCATAGAACTGTGATTTAATTGATGGAAAGATGACAAAGGAGATGGTTAAAAAAGTAACAGATTTCTACAAAAGCATAGGGTATGCAAACTGGCAGAGTGAATTCTATAAAGGACATAATACAATGTACTTCTAGGATTCTTGGAGCCTCTAATTGATCTCCGTCCCCATAATAATTGATCTCCGTCCCCATAATAATTGATCTCCATCCCTGTCATAACTGCTGCTCCATGACCTACAAAGAATGAAGATTCCACCAGGTATGAGACTCTTGCTTTTGCCATTTTGAGGTATTACTAATACTCAGCCTTCACTGTTCTTAGAGAGCCTGAATAGCTGCTTGTCTGTGAGCTGGATGCATTTGAGTTAGGGATAAACAGCCTTCTGTGTTCCTTAATGTTACTATGAATTGGGTGAAGCAAAGGGCAATTCCCAGACAGAACATCACTTAGCAGGTGTGGCTTCAGGCTCCTAGAGGTCTACTTCTATATTTACCTCCCATCTTTTATCCATTCATTTTCTCTACAAGTCTGTCTGGGGATCCCAAACTCTTTTTACCCGAACAAAAAGGTTTGCTGCCTTAGGTTTCATTTTTCTTACTGCATATTCAAATATTTAAATTAAATGAGTATCATTGCTTTTTCTTCCTCTTCATTTTCAGGTTTTAGGGAAAATGGGGTGAAGGAAGGATTGAGTTTGAAAAGAGGCTTTAAATTGCCATCAGCCTCCTCCCCCCACCCCCAAACCCTTGCCCCTGAAGTTGTAATCTGGTCACTTTCCTTATCCTCTGTTCCTTTGAAGGGACCATAGCTTGAAAACATCCTATTTTCTGAGAAGACAACAGAGATAGTTCCATAACAAAGAAAAGATGTTATCATGCTAATAATAATTTTATTTATTTATTTGCTAAAGGGTGTATGCGCGCGCGCGCGAGAGAGAGAGAGAGAGAGAGAGAAAGTATTCCCAATGAGAAACAGTTGCACTGCAATCCCTCTCCCTCTTTTTGGGATTTGGGGCATACATACCATACAGCAGCTTGAGACTTGAACCATATAGTCAGGTGCGTGGGATTTGGCTGCCTTAACCGGGAGCCATGAAGCCAACCTTCTAAGAATAGTATTTTTTTTTTTTTATTTCAGAATAGGACAACTCAAACCCCTCTATTATGTAGAGTGCCCTTTTGTTTTTTATTTGATTACTTTTCCTGTCTTATCTGTGGCATTGCTGCATTTTATAGGATCCATACTACTGCACTAGCCCAAATATGACAGCACCAGATTCTGTCACTCTTTCTTTGAAGAAAACTTGAGAACCATGACATTTGCCAATTTATCAGAAATAAAAAATAATGAAAATTTCTGGTACCTAGGTAGATAAAGGACACATTTATGAAAAAAGATCCCACATCTGCCTAGCTTTCATCTGTCTTAAATTTTAGAATTTTGATTGATTTATTGATTCCATTAAAATATATTGTATCCTGGGTCAGCTGGTGGTGTGGTGGGTAAGGTAGTTGTATCCCAAATGGCTTACCTCATAGTTGGAGTCTTTGACTCAGTGACTGGAAAAACATGCCAAGTTCATGTGTGAGTGCTCAAAACCCAGACGGGAGGAAGAAATGAAGGGGAAGATATTGTGGGCATATCATCCCCCATGGACAGTGCTTTCTTACTTTCCTTCTCTCTGCTTCTCTCCAGTAAGCTTGCTTTCCCAGAGGCAAATTAAAAAAATATATATATATAGTATACTTATTATGCATAAGACTTATAGCCAGACATTGTGAGAGATTTAAAATAAATAAATACATTATAAACTATGAGAGGTATAGAGATATTTAGAAGATTATGGCCCAGTTGTAGAGCACAATTAAGCATACATACATGACTTGGGCCAGCTGGTGGCACAGTCGTTAAGGCAGCTGGATCTCACATGGTCAACAGTGCAATTTGAGGCATAGATCCAGCAGCTTGAAAAACACACTAGGCATGTATGTGTACATACCCAAAATCCCAAAAGGAAAAATGGAGGAGAAGAAATTGTGAAAAGCACCTCTGGAGGGTGCTTTCCCATTCCCCCCCTCCCACCGGACCTCATCTGTCCGGTAAGTGCACATGTATTATAGCAAACATTAAAAATAAATAAATAAATAAAATCCCTTTTACCATAGCCATAAAATGTATTAGATATCTAGGGATAAATCTAACTAAGGAAGTCAAAGATCTTTACAAAGAAAACTATGAAAATCTTAAAAAAAGAAATTAATAAGGACATAAAAAAGTGGAAGGACATTCCATGTTCCTGGATTGGAAGAATTAACATAATCAAAATGGCAATTCTACCCAAATTAATCTACATATTTAATGCAATTCCAATCAAAATACCAGGGATATTCTTCACAGATCTAGAAAAGACAGTCATATAATTTGTCTGGAATCATAAAAGACCTCGTATTGCCAAAGCCATCCTGCACAAGAAAAGTGGACTGGGAGGCATATCACTCTCTGATCCCAAGATATATTATAAAGCTGTCATAATCAAAACAGCATGGTATTGGCACAAAAATGACCAGGATGACCAATGGAATAGAGATCCCAGAAATAACCCTCAAAGCTTATAGCCAACTGATTTTTCACAAAGGATGCTGGTCAATCCATTAGGAAAAGGAAAACATCTTTAGTAAATGGTGATGGAAAAACTGGGTATCCACCTGCAGAAAGATGAAACTAATGCCCCGTCTTTCACCATTAACAAAAGTCAGCTCAAAATGAATCAAAGATCTGAACCTAAGACCTCAAATTATAAAACTACTGGTGGAAAATACTGGGGAAACTCTAGGAGTCATCAGAGTGTTGGTGGAGATGTGGTGAAAAGGGAACTCTCCTACACTGTTGGTGGAAATGTAAACTGGTTCAGTCACTATGGAGAATAACATGGAGATTCCTCAAAGATGTACAAATAGAACTACCATTTGATCCAGAAATCTCACTTTTGAGTATCTACCCAAAGGATAGAAGAATGCTCAGTCAGAAAAGCACTTGCACATCAATATTTATTGCAGAATTATTCACGATCGCTAAGACTTGGAACCAACCCAAATGTCCACACACTGATGAATGAATCAAAAAAGCGTGGCACATATACTCTATGGAATGCTACTCAGCCATAAAAAACAAGACCCTGGCATTTGATAGAAAGTGGTCGGATATAGAGGATCTATTGCTGAGTGAAGCAAGCCGATATATGAAAGAAAGATATTGTATGTATCCACTTAATATATATCAACTTTTTGCACTTTATGGTAGAGATAGAAATATTGGAGGACATAAAAGCTGTGTAAATAGTTGGTGATGATGAAGACAGTATGGAACAGGGCAGGAGAAGAGAAGAGTATGGAGAAGGATAGCAAGAGAAGAAATAGATATGGTTTATTACCTGTTGATGATGACATGTATAGTATTCTCAACTGGACTGGTCTGAGAAGTCTTTCATGTTGGGTAAAGTCTTTTTACAGGCGAAATGATAAATAGTGATTGAATGTTTAAACAAATAATTGGAATAATAATAATAATCTGGAGAAATAATGAAAAGCTAGTTGATGATGATGATGATGATGGGGATTTTAATGTCTTTGTATTGACTGATATGCCTGGTATTCCTTTTGGAAAAAGAAATGTAATACACTGTAAAGTTATATGTAATTAAATGTAATATAAACAAGATTATTATAATAATAAATAAAATTAAGTTATAAACAAAAACAAAAACATTGCAAATAAAGAAGACCCAGACCTGTCAGCTTGAAAAATCACAACAAAGAAATAGATAAATAAATAAATAATTTTTTAAAAATAAATAAGTGTATTTTTACTAGTTCTGGCCCTACTAGCTGTTACTTTGCCAATACTGGCCTTTTAAAATCCTAGAGAAGCCTTTCAGACATTAATTTTTTGTTCATTATTGCTGCATTAGTCTAAATTTGGTCACTATACACATGCTCCCTGAGGTTTTGTTCTGGTTATGAAAGAGTTTGTCCTTTACCACATCAGTATTAACGTCAGAAATAAGGTAGGAGATACATTTTTGAGAATATTTAATGAAGCTATAATGGTATACATTTTGATTTTTATCCATAGGGTACATGGGTCTCCCGCTCTCTTACCAGGGAAAGAAGAAGCAGGTCTTAGCGGTAACAGCTTAGACTCAAAGTCGGAGGGCCTACCTTCGAATTCTAACTGTTCTGTTAATTAGCTACATAAGCTGGGCATTCTTAGCAACTTTAAGTGTCACTTTCCTCATCTGAAAAATGTGGTAAATAATAGTACTTGCAATATAATTTACCTCAGTAGTCCTCTGATGGTGTAATGAGATTAATCCATGTAAAATGCTTAGAACTGTTCCTGGCAGAAAATAAACCCTTCCAAAGGATTAAATAATGAAAGCCATAGTGATAGCACTCAATGCTAATAAAGCACTGTTGTGCACACACACACACACACACACACACACACACAGTGTTCTCAGTAATGGTGATCTTCCAGTTCTTGCATACCCTCACATTGGTTGACATCAGATGAGTAGTCCTGATGTGGTGTAGGCAAGCATTAAATGCAGACTTTCTGCCTGCACAACAGTGTTCTAATT
>NW_006159555.1:8827662-8833064 GCF_000334495.1 Tupaia belangeri chinensis | reverse complement strand
TGATCCTTCTTAAAATGCTCTTTCAGAGGCATGCCATGTCTCCAGAGTTGCCTTAGTGGGCACCTGAGCATTGAATTGATTCATACTGATAGGTGGTTCCATCCTGAGTAGCAGCTTCATTGTGTCACATGTTGCCAGGAAAGCCCAGATGTCTCCATCCTGCCTCACCAGATCAGCATCCTTGGGCACTGGAAAAGCACTATTTTTCCCCTTACAAAACCATGTTTCTTCACATGCTGTGATTTGGCCTCAGAATAAAGAGGCTCCAAGCCTGCCTCCTCTGATTTGATGTTACCACATGGCAGGGAAGATGGATCACAAAGGTAGCATAAAATGTCTGAGTTGAGGGTAGCCAGCTGTTTATTGCTACATTATCTGCTTCTAAAAAAGATACTACAGAGCTGCCCTCTTTCCCCCCCACACACATAAAACTTGATGAGATATTAACATTTAAATTACAGCACTCTTTATTTTTATTCTGTTCTAGAAGCTTTGAAGTGCATTAGACTGTTTCAAACTGCCTTCTGGGGAAGCTTAATAATACTTCCAGCTTTTCTGTGGTCTTTTTCAACCTGGGTACCTGCTGTCACTCCTCAAATCCACAGAAGGGAATTTCAGCAATTGCTGAAGCCCCAGGCTCTTGTTTGTCTAAATATCCCCACATGTCTAATCTTCCAGGTACTTCAGCCTGACAACTTGGACCAAATAAAAGGTAAAATATTAGCTCTCATTTGCTTATGAATTCTCTGAGTGTCTAAGCTCTTGCCTAAGCCCTGACCATGGGACTTCAAGTAAAAGATGGACTTTTTTTTTTTTTTTTAGGTTTTTGCTATAGGGCACGTTTTTAAACCTGAAAGACAGAGAGAGACATAGAGACAGAAAGCGAGAAATCACTTCCAGGTGGGATGGCCACACCACAATCCCTTCTCCTCCTTTCTCCTCTCAGGATCTTGGGCATACATGCACACACGCCCGGCATGAATTTAAGCCACCGGGCCTGGTACTCAAACCGTGGTTAACTTCATGGGAGTCCAGCGACATAGCCATTATGCCAAGTGCTGGTCTCTTGAATTTCTTATTGAGTTAAGGTTAATGAAAATAGATGACTTGCTGTCCCCTTGAGAGCAGTGGTGTCCCAGATGATGTGAATGTTTCTCTGTGGTCACACAGTACTTGGTTCATCACTGGTACTTTGTGCTCCTGTGTTTTTTTTTTTTTCCCTTTGACTTGTTAGACTATACTGTTTGTTTGTTAATATTTAATCTCTCTCTCTCTCTCTCTCTCTCTCTGTGTGTGTGTGTGTGTGTGTGTGTGTGTAGGAGGTAATAAACCGATTCATTTGGGGAAAAAAAGTTTACATGTATTCTGACATCCTATTAAGGGGACATATAGCATCTTGCTGCTTCTAAGTCAAGATACAGAGTGTAGCTCAAAACAAAATGAAAATAAATATTTCACAAATAGAGTATATATTAAAAAAACATACATATTGCCAAATAGGAGATAAAGTTTTAGCATACTTAAAACATCCTTCTGGTCTATACCACCTAAGTAAAAAATCTCACCTGAATAAATCATCGAAGCACTAATTTAGTTTTATTAAAGTAATTACACTATCATTTATGAGTTTTATATGCCAGACACTACAATAGATGCATAGCACAATATGTAAACTATGTATTATTATTGTATTGTAAAATTGAGGATACCGAGGCTCAGCAAAGTTAAACAATATCCATGAGACTGAGAGGTTAGTAAGTTGTATTAGTAAGGTTTTTCAGAGACACAAAATCAATGGATATCTATAAATAGATGATATCTATATTTGTATCAATATCAATATCTATGTCACTTAATCTATGGAAAGAAAGAGAGACAGAGTCACAGAGAGACTGCTTAAGAAATTGGCTCATGTGATTGTGGAGGCTGGCAATCCAAAATCTGAACGTAGAGCTGACAGCTGGAAATTCACATAAAAGTTGATGTTGAGATCTTGAGCTTGAATTCCTCAGGGTAGCAGGCTTGAAACCGAGGCAGATTTTTTTTTTTTTTTTTTGGTAAGGTTTTTGCTATATATGTGCATACAGAAAAGAGAGAGAGAGAGAGGGAAAGTAAGAAATTACCCCCAGGGATCATGGCCAACTCACAATCCTCCATTCTGCTCTCAGGATTTTGGGAATGCAAGCACACATACCCAGTGTGATATCTAAGCTACCAGATCCAGGACTAGAACAGCGGCTGGCCATGTGGGAGTTCAGCAGCTTGACCATCACGCCACCTACACGCCACCTAGGAAGGGCTTCTATACTATGGTCTTGAGAAGAATTCCTCCTTGTTTGAGAAACCTCAGTTTTTGCTCTTAAGCCTTCAACTGATTGCATAGGGCCCACTGACACTGGGGAGGGGAACAGGCTTTACTCAAAGTCTACTGAATGCAAATCACATTTGAAAAATACCTTTGTGGCAACCTCTACACTGTATGTGACTGTACAAATGGGTCATCCTTGCCCAGCCAAATTGACACATGAATTTAGCCCTCACAGAAGTGGTAAAGAATTCTAAATCAAGGCCAGAGCCTATGTTCTCTGCTTACATTGTCCTGTCCAGATATTGCTTCAGCCCTGTGGGTTTTCTCTGTTCCATTTGTTTGGTTTTCCTCTGCTGGGCCACCCCCACCCCCCCACCATGAGAGCTTGGCTTTACTCATCGTGAAATCGCCCACTGTTTAACCTACTGGGGATAATGTCTTCTTGCTTTGGTTTTCTCCTCACTCTCCCCACTTGATTCTTCCAAGAACACCACCCCCGCTCTCAGCACACTTGCCAGCCACCCTCAATTCCATACTGTGGGTCATAAAGCAAAGAAATAGGTGATAGGACATAGGTGAGTGCCTGGTGCTCTGAGAACTGAAATATAAGCTGGAGGAAATTTCCTTGTGTCATTTTAAATGGTGCTGTGCTCATGATCCTGAACAGTGAGGTATTAAGATGACGATGCTGATCATGTGATTTTGTATTGCAGAGGTAAGCTATTTTACCTCAATAACTTAAATCCTTTTGGAACTTGTAGAATGGAAGTTAAAAAGTCAAATGAGGTCATATATGAAAAGTTCTTCAAAAGGGTAAAAAGACTTTTGGGAACCAGCAGTTAGCGTAATGGCTATGTCGCTGGACTCCCACGTAGTCGACCGCGGTTCATGTCCTGGACCCGGTGGCTTAAAACTCACGCTGGGCGCGTGTGCGTGCGTGCCCAAGATCCCGAGAGGAGAATGGAGGAGAAGGGATTGCGGCGTGACCATCCCCCCTGGGGGGGTGATTTCTCGCTTTCTGTCTCTATGTCTCTCTCTGTCTTTCTGGCGAGCGCATGCGCCCTACAGTGAAAATCTCTCAAAAAAAAAAAAAAAGGGTAAAAAGACTTTTAAAATACTGGTTACTTAAACTCTTCATTGGATTCTTCTCCCCTCTCCTACTAGATAATTATCTGTCCCCAACTGAATAGGAGTTATTTGAGGGCAGAAACCGCTTCTTGTGTAAGAGGCATACAGTTTGATGACTGAGAACTCAGAATTTGAGTGCCAAGCTATCTGAACTTGAAGCCTAACCTGGCCCTGTTCTCTACTAGATGTATGACCTTGGGCAAGTCAATTAACCTCTCTTTGGCTGGCTTATTTTTAAAATAGGCTTAAAATAATATATATCTTATAGGGCTATTGTGAAGATCAAAATAATTATATTAAGAAAAATACATGGAAGAACGCCTGAGTGCTGACTGCTATTATTATTCTAGTTGTTCCCTTCGCAAAAACTTGCTTTGTCAGTATTACATTTAGTCTACATTTTAGATTGCTTCAGCTGACATGATTTAAACTGCTTTGACCTTTATATCAAACCATATGAAATAACTCAAGACTATATCGAAATTCAATCTTTGGAAGCTAGAAAATCTGGAAAGTGTGGGTCTTTAAAGGCTACTCAGCATTAGGGGTTAGAAGTGAAAGTAATTTATTTAAAAATTATTAAGAAGGTCAGATTAAGAAAATATATTTTCAATAATGCAAGAATGGTTTCTTCCTATATTGCCCATTAATTGAGCAAACTTGAGTTTCTGCATTTGAGATGCTGAGTATTGACATTAAAATTTAACAACTAAACCTGTTTACATAAAATACTTTCTGATACATTGCTTAGAGTATAATATTTTAATGAAATGATAAGCACTTTTTTTCAAAGGAGTTATTTTTTGAAAGGGTGGTTTGTATGTATCCATTATTTAAAACCATTATTATTATTATTACTTTTAGTTTGCTGCAGGCTGTGTGCACTCCCTGGACAGAGACACAGAGAGTGGTGGTGGGGGGCATAAGAATTACCTCCTGGGGGGTTGTCCATACCACAATCCCTTCTCCACCATTCCCTTGAGATTTGGGGCACACACAGGCACTTGGTGTGTTTCTCAAGCTGCCGAGTGGGAACATGATGCACTTGATGCACTTGTGGGACTCAGCTGCCTTAACCACCGTGTCACCTGGCTGGCTCCCAAATATATTTTGATCAAGATTAATTTACATACTATAAAATTCACCCACTTAGAGTGTGCAACTCAATGGATTTTAGTATTTTAACACACTTGTACAACCACCACCACAAGTTTCAGTGCAATTCCATCATTCCAAAAGGTTCTCCATACATATCAGCAGTCACTCCTCATTCTTCTCCTTGCCACCCCAACCCTAGTCAACCACCAACCTCCTTTCTTGTCTCTAGACTTTCCATGTAAATGAGCTCAGTGGGTTTTATTTCTCGAGGTTAATCCATGGTGGAGCATGTACTTCCTTCTTGTTACTGCTGAAGAACAACCCATTTTATGTACATGCTATATTTTGTTTATATATTTGCCAGTTGATAGAAATTAGAGTTGTTTCTACTGTTTGGCTATTATAAATAGTGCTGACATAGTCATTTCTGTTCTTTTTTATATGTAGGCATATGTTTTTGTTTCTCTTGGTTATCTATATGTGACATTTGTATGCATTTGAAATCAATATAAAGAGCACTACTGAATTAATTTTGTGAAGGACTAAACACAAAGAACTTTCTGCTTCATGAAAAGATCAGTGAAGAACAAAAATGTCTTACATTTAATTAGGCTAGAAGACATTTTTAAGTAGTTATATCAATTGTTTTCATCCTTGTACTCTGAATAGGGAAGGAAGGTATGATTATTCCCATTTTATAAATGAGGAAATGGATTATGCTGAGAAACTCGAATTGAATCACACATCAGTTGAATGGGAGAGTAAGGAGAATAATCCTTAGTGCTGCATTCTTTGCAAAATTCTCTGATTCTTTAGTAGGTTATTACATATAATTTATAATATTTGTATATGATATATATTTATAATA
>NW_006159555.1:8790696-8827448 GCF_000334495.1 Tupaia belangeri chinensis | reverse complement strand
GTATTATAAATTATATATAAATTATATATAATATGTATACTATATATATTATATATAACATAATATATGATAATAAATAATATATAATTTCTATAGCTAGAGAAATTTTTAAAAGTTAGTAATGAAGATACTTCATATGGTCTAGCTAGTTATATGGTTACCTATATAGCAAATTCATTTTTTAATGAATGAATGCAGAACCTAATTAAAATAATTTAGGTTTTTTTTTTTTGGAGAGGTTTTTGCTGTAGGGTGTGTGTGCTCATCAGACAGACAGAGAGAGACAGAGAGATAGAAAGTGAGAAATCACCCCTGGGGGGATGGCCACGCCGCAATCCCTTCTCTTCCATTTTCCTCTCGGGATCTTGGGCACGCACACACATGCGCCCGGCGTGAGTTTACGCCACTGGGTCTGGGACTCAAACCGTGGTCGACTATGTGGGAGTCCAGCGGCATAGTCATTACGCTAATTGCTGGTCCCAGTAATTTAGTTTTTAAGTCTGTTGCTTCTTTACTTTTGCTGTGATGTGTATGTATATATGTGTGTGTATATACACACACACACACACACACAGATATATATATAATGTTTCAAGTTATCTGATATTTTGACCATTTCATTTTTTCCCTAATCTTTCTTTATCTGACACTCAGACTGCTCAGTGATTTTGGATAAAATTACAAAATAGTATGCTGTTGTACCATTCTCAAGTTTTAAATCTCAACTGGGTCTCTAGAGTCACTCAGCAAACAGATTTTGTGTTCTTAGTTGGTCTCTACTGTGAGAATGTTGCAGGCTGTCAGGAGCAATGGGTTCATCACATTCGATGTCTCCAACTGGGTCTCACACCTATTAATGCAAAGACTGGTTCAAGTATTTTTCACCTCTGATGTCTATGGAATGACTTGCTTATCACACTTATTCAGTAGATGCATGCTAATGAGGATTATCATGACTTACTGTCTTCCTACTTATGGTTTAAAGGAATGATGGTCAAACCCTTAGCAAATAGACTTCTGATTGTACATTATCTGGTATTAAGACAATACAGAGAATATTTGATTGCATATGTTGGTGAATTGATAGAACTACCAAAATGTTTATGTTTTATTATTGTACAAATATTAATAAAGGTTGGAAATATCATAGCAATTAAAATTGGTCATTACCTATAGAAAGAACTTTACTGAATAAATTTTTCAGTTTTGAGGAGTTACCTAACTCATCACTTATCTACTACTGGCAATTTCTCTACAGAACTCCAAAAGGATTGGATGACTTGTGGCCCAAATTAACCTAGTTAACTCCTTTTCTTATTGGTTTTGTTTAGTGGTGATAGGTAAGTGTACAATTACCTACTGTTGACCTTGAATTTGACTGTGAAAATAACACAAATTTGAGAGCTTGACAGTTTGTCCAACACAAGCTAAATGTGCCAAAGATTCTTGCAGCTGAAAAATGAGAAGGGCAGGTGTACTCATTGCCCTGATTCTTCCATCTCTCAGAGTTAGTCATCTACATGTTTCATCTGCAAGTTTTCAGTTGTTCTTGAAGATGAGTTGACTGTAAGACGAGATGATCAGGAGAATGGGTAGAGAGGTGAGAGGAAGCAAGTGAAGGTCACTGTCTAGCAGAGTTTCTGTTTTATTTCATCCTACTTTGTTTGACCCACAGCAAACAATTTTATCACCGAGAGAGTGATTAAATAATAGCAAACATATTTAGATATTTCAGTCCACTCTTAACCTGCCCAGGTGCAGTTTTAGTTATATTGTCACACATGTTAGCTTATAAGGAATTAATTTTATATGCCGAGTTCTATGTACATGGAAACATGAATGTCAAAGGACTCTGGGATGGCTTCACCAGAACAAAGTATGTACAGTCAACAAATTGCTCTTGAACCAAGCCCTACTTTTTTTGTGAGTTGTCATTAGCAATTACGTTGGCAGTCCAGGCCATTTACAGACAAAATTTCTATTGTAGAATGTACTCTGTAGAATACAGAAGCTTCCTCCAAATTTACTCAGTGTAAATAGCATATGCATCTGATAATGAGTAAGTTAATTGGCTCAGCGTTAGCTTTCTAATAAGCTTAAAGTTTTAAAATCCTTGGGAACCAGCAGTTAGCGTAATGGCTATGTCGCTGGACTCCCATGTAATCGATTGCGGTTTGCATCCCGGACCTGGTGGCTTAAAACTCACGCTGGGCACGTGTGCGTGCGTGCCCAAGATCCCGAGAGGAGAATGGAGGAGAAGGGATTGCGGCATGACCATCCCCCCTGGGGTGTGATTTCTCGCTTTCTGTCTCTATGTCTCTCTCTGTCTGGCGAGTGCATGTGCCCTATAGCGAAAATCTCTCTAAAGTTTTAAAATCCACAAGCACAAGGTACTGATTCCATCATCCAAAAATGAAAAGAAAGCATTTTCTAATGACATTACATAGATAAATGGGGGTGGGAGGGACATTGTATTTCCAGGCATCTCATGCTCTACAACAATAAGAACAAAACATTTCAAAGCAACTGTATGTGTCCATTCTTACAAACAAGCAACAGAGAGACATGTTAATGGCTGACTTATGAAAGTGAAGCATGATTTCGTTTGAGAGGAATAGACAGCCAATAATGCCTATTTGACTTTGAGTGTTTTACAAGAATATGTTAATAGTTGTCAGCTGTCAGTTTTATTCACTGTACAGGAAGGCCCAATCAGTTTTATCTTTTTATTACTAACTTAAAATACATTATCTGACTGGAGAATACTTCTTTCCTGTCACCAGCTTATTTGCATTTCAAAGGTCCCCACCTCTGTAAATTTGTGACCATATGACAGCCCTGCTATATCCACATAGTCTTTTATTTGACACACAAGAGCTCAACTTGAAAGATTTTACTCTTCACAAACCTGAATTTCTGTTAGTGTGGCATTGCACACTTCATCATCTGCTGTGAAGGACTGTGAAGTACCTTTTCTCTCAAATGCTGGCAAGAAGAGAATCTAAGATACAGCTGAGTGCTGCTGACATGGCAGGCTGTTTACATGGCTGAGGAAGCTTCTGTTACCCATAGAGGTATCAGGGGTTGGTTAGAAATAGGATAAAGAGATAAAGGTTTATTTTCACAGAGGGAAGGAGCCATAACACGGCTACTGTTGCTTGGGATTTATAATCTCTGTGCATGCAAAACAATATAAATTCATTAGCCCAGCTGGATTGAAAGTTCTGATAATGTCTAGGCATAAACAAGCAAGAAAATAAAAGGAAACAGGATGGAACAAGGGCATGGGCAAGAGGAGGGGGAATTCTGTATTTTCCAAAAAGGAAGAAAGAACAGTGGAGTGCTTGGTGGCATTCCCAAGGTCAGCTGGTTTTGGCCCTGGCATTGTTCTGTGTCACGAGTATTATTCTCATGAATAATTATATCATAATTACCTCCCATAGCTCCTAGCTTTAAATATTTTCACATTGGGAACTAAAGCTTTGACATATGAATTTTTTAAAACTTTATTTATTTATTTTTAATTCTACCAGAGAGGGACAGAGTGAGAGTAAGAGGGAGGGAGGGAGGGAGGGAGAGAGAGAGAGAGAGAGAGAGCGGGAGAGAGAGAGAGAGAAAGCCACTAGGTACAAGATTCGAACTGAGGTCGGTCGGACATGTAGGAATCCAGCACCCTTAACCACCAAGCCACCTGCCGGCCCCTTAACATTTGAGTTTTAAGGGAACAAAATTCAGTTTATAGCAGCCTTTGGGGCCTAAACTTTGTTGCTGAAGTCACTACTAGGGCAGTGGTTGTGGAAAGGAGTTTTAAAGGAGAGCTGAGCCTGGCTGAGGGTCAGGACTCCCTATTAACTAGAGCCTGTGGCCAAGAGAGATGTAAAAGGAAGTAACCGGGGGCTAAAACCAAAATCAAAAGCCAACTCTTGAATCCAAAGAATGAATTAATCTAAAGGGGTATGCTCAAAGGAAAGAAACCAGTCACTAATGCTGAGCAAGTAGATACACAAGAAATGTTTAAGGGAGAGGGCCTGGAGGGTATTCTGAGGAGCTGGCGAGTGTAACTTCATGTGTGCCCCTGGTAGAGTGAGAGGGAGAGGCTGGGAAAAAGCACAGAACATTCCAGTGTATAAAAGGAAAATTGATTAGTACCTTCCCAAAACATCCTGGTCTCTGGAAAGATACTGAAGAGTTCATTCATTTGCAAGAGTATAAAATATCCAGGAAGAGAAACAAGTAGAATTGGTTGTGTCTGAGGAGATTGTATTATGACTACTCAGAATTTTTATTGCATTCCCTGTTCAGAAGAACAGCATGATAGGTTTGGGGCAGGAGGGAGACTTTTCACTATATTCTCTTTGGTGCTTAAAAAAATTCTGAACTACCTAAATATAGCAAAGGAAGGTAATGTCACTTAAGATTTTGAAAGAGAGTAAAGTAACATAAATTACAAATAAAGAGATCAATAGATGGAGAGCAAACAGTAAGAGGAAATAAAAACTGTATGGTTTTCTTCAAAATGCTTCTAAGGCCAGCAACAACCATTGGTCCTTTTTGTTCTTTCCACTGTGTAACTCATAGTACTGAGTTAAGACGAGAAGATGTAAAATTGCATTGAGTTCCTATCGCTCTTTAGGTGAAAGTCTTTATTTTGAGTATAACTGTGATAGAAAATTGGGCCCATACTCATGTGAGAATTGTGCATAAGCAACCTTCTGGTTACTCAGTAGAACCTTCAGTTATTCATAATAAATGATTGTCATAAAACATCTCTATTTGCATACTGGTTCACATCAAATCCTGAAAGCCACTATTTGCTAGAAATACAAGGCTCAAAACAAGCAGCACATAATATAGGCTCACATATAAACTGATATCAGCATACTAATCTATATAAACTGAAAAGTGAGTATAAATAGTGTAGAGTGTTAAGTAGAGAAGGCTCAAACATGGCAAATCTTGGAGGCATCATGAAAAACCCATCTCACTCCAGTGACTAGGAAAAGCTTCTCTGTGAAAGATAATTTGCTATTGAATGATCAGAGAGAGAAGGAATGCCAGGCATGAAATAACAAGAACATTCAGCGTTGAGAGGGAGAGGATTGGATAAAGGCCAACTAAATATTTCAGGGAAAATGAATTGTCCAGAAGATAGAAAGTGGAAAGGGAATCAGTCTAGCAAAGACAGGGAGAAGAGGCTGGAGGAGGGGCAGGGCATAATCCCACATCACGTTTAGAATGTTAAACTGCACAGCCTCATGGCAAATGGTGAGACTGAAAGGGTACACTGGCAGCTGCATGAGAGTGGATGAGGAGCCAGGAGAAGTGGATGTTTCAACGACAAACATAGCTAGTACTCGCAAAGCTGTGTAAGATCCAGGAAAGATAAGGACCTGAAAGAACGCTTTCATTTAATTTTTTTTTTTTTTTAAATCAACAGCCACATGCCTGGGGAGCCTAAGTAAAGCAGAGTCAGGCTGCGTGGTGCGGATTCTGTGATTTGCAAGATGAATGAGAACTACTGAAATGTGAACAGAGTGTAGGCTAATCTTAAAAGAAGAAAGACTGAGAAGGGAACGCATATAAATGGTTAAAAGTATCAAGAGAGGGGCCAGCAAATGGCATGATGATTATGTCAGTGGAGTCCAACATAATTGACCATGATTCAAGTCCTGAACCTGGCGGTGTAAAACTCACACCTGGCACGTGCATGTGTGTGCCCAAAATCCCAGAAGGAGAATGGAGGGGAAGGGATTGTGGCATGGCCCACCTCCCTGGGGAGTGATTTCTCACTTTCTGTCTCTCTGTCTGTCTTTGTCTGTCTCCAGTGAGCACATGCGCTCTATAGCAGAAATCTCTCTTTAAAAAAAAGTATCAAGAGGGAGCTTTGTTTCATGTTGTAGATGAGAAAGGCATGAACACATGGAAATGAAGAGCAGTGGTGAGGAAGAGGATGACGTTAGAGCAAGTGAGCAATGGCTGATGCAGTGAGGGGCTGAGCATCCAGACGGGAGCACACACATGAATCAGCATTAGAAAAGGAAGAACAGGGTAAGTTTTTAATTCATGTTCTATGGTCTCTACCTTAGCCTAAGTTCCTTAAGTGCAGAGATGATGTAATAGTCATGGGTGTGCAGTCCAGGACCCTTGGGTATGATTTGCATGCTGGCACTCTGGTTTCTGATGACAATCAGACTAAAAGGCGTTTTGAAAGTCCTAGAATAAACAATTAGCTTAGAGGAGAGATAGAGTGAATTCTTTTAACTGAGGTCAAAGCAGACTATTCTCCATGATTCCTATAGTGCTTAAAGTCTTTATAGCCTACTGTAGGTGTCCAAGCACATGGAGAGTTTTGGCGAAGACTTCCAGGGCCAGGCCTATGAGAATTTCCTCTGGACAATGCTATGAGGAATCTGGTCTGCACATTTAGTAATGGAGGAGGTGGACACAGTCTTTCTCCTGGGGCCCATGGGGGTTTTTCTTAACTCAGAAACCAATCAACTGAGGATCAAGGACAGAGTTCATCTACAGGAATATAATATAATATACTGATGACAGGAAATGAGTGACGCGAATGCTGATACTCACAGCCTGTGTCCTATTCATGTGTCCTATTCACTGCCTGGTACATATTTAAAAATGAGTTGAATAAATGGGAGCAAGCCTACCTACACCTACATCACAGAGGTGGGGATGATGGTTGTGGTGAGCTGTCAGTGGGCAGTTCACATAGGAGAGCAGAGAGCCAGGCAAGTCCTGCTATCTTACATTTTTGGCAGTATAGAAGTTTCACTGGGAGCTCTGCAGAGGGATTGGCAGGTGGGAGAATGTCAGGAGCAGCCAACAAGGGATCAGAACAGGGAGGGCTGAGACCCAGGCAGGCTCTTCAGGACATTTGTGCTCCCTGCATAGCAGCAGTGTTCAGCATCAACTCTAGAGACCTTCAGTTCCTTCATCTCTAAAACGATTATAATAATATCAATTTTATACAGGTTTGTTATGAAACTAAAAAAGACATAGTGCTTGCATAGTGTTTAGCACAGTGAGTAGGGAACTACTAGATTTAGGCCAGAATGTCATTTCTTTCCACCCTCAGCACCTCAGAAAGAACAAGTGCTTAGTCATCAAGGAGCAAGAAGTACAGCATTTGTACAGAGGAAGTGTTTGGTTCCACAGGTGAATGCACTAAGGTGATTATGACAGTTATTTGACCTAAAGAATAAGAGTGACAGTGAATGTGAACGCCAGTGCTGTCAGCAGGGATCAATACATATCAGGAGTAATGATCCATTGACTTCTGGGTAATGAGAGGAAGTTATGATGTTGTGACTATTATGGCTTCTTAGAATTTTTATTGCATTCCCTGTACATTAATATAATAATAAGAAGCATGAATCATTTGCTTCTAGATTGCAAGAAGCTGCAGGCTGAGATGTTGATCATTTTTTGTCAGAAAGTCATTTCTGAAAGAAAAACAACCAGGACCGCACTGTGGCATTTACTGACATACTTTACATTTGCACTATCCACAGTAGGTGATTTGTCTCTGGAATCATTTGGTTCCCATTTGGAAAGAACTCCTGTCGTATAAGAAGGATTTTGTACAAAGTTAGTCAAATGTGAGCACTGAAAGCAAATTTTACAGAGGAGAACTGTGCATTACTTCAACAAACCTTTTGTGTGTGTGCCTACTATGTGCCAAACTTTGTTCTAGGCTGTGAGTATCAGCATTCGCATCACTCATTTCCTGTCATCAGTACAATCATGTGGTAGTGACAACCAGAACAATATGGTGAATGGTAAATTTAATGACAAATGACAGTTTGAATATTATGGGAACTCAGAGGAGTTTATCTTGACATGATTTGAAGAACCATGACAGATGTTATCCTTTGAATGATTTTCAGCTTTATTAAAGCACAATTGACAAATAAAAATTGTGTTTACCGTGTGCAATGTGATGTTTTGTTGCATATATACATTGTGAAATAATGAAATCAAGCTAATTAGCATATCCATTACCTCATATACTTACCATGTTGTGTTTGTGTTGTGTGTGTGTGGCAGGAGGTGGGTCAGAATACTTCAGATCCACTCTCAATAATTTTCAAGTATATAATATATTATCATTAACTATAGCCACTGTACTAAATAATAGCTCTCTAAAACTTACCCTAATTGAAAGTTGCACTCTGATCAATCTCTCCCTGTTTCCTCCACCTGTCCCCAGGTCCTGACAAACACCATTCTATCCTTTGTGTCTATGGGAGCAATTTTTTTGAATTCCACATAAAAGATCATACAGTATTTGTCTTTCTGTACTTGGCTTATTTGATGTACTGTGATATCCCCCAGGTTCATCTATATCATCATTAGTGACAAAATTCCCTTCTTCTTAAAGCCGAATGGTATTATACATCCATGAATTTATCTGTTGATGGATTCTTAACTTGAATCCATATATTTTCTAGTATGAATAATGCTGCATTAAACACAGGAATGAAGATATCTCTTTGAAATCCTGACTTTGTTTCCTTTGGGTATATGTCCACAAGTGGCATTGCTGAATCATGTGGTATTTCTATTTTACATTTTTTGAAAAACTTCCATACTGCTTTCCATAATGGCTGCACTAGTTTACATTTTCACAAAATATTTACAGTTTCTTGGGACCTACAGTTGGTGTAATGGCTATGTCGCTGGACTCCCATGTAGTCGACTGTGGTTTGAGTCCTGGACCCGGTGGCTTAAACGCAGGCTGAGGTCATGCGTGTGCCCAAGATCCCGAGGAGAATGGAGGAGAAAGGACTGTGGCATGGCCATCCCCCCGGGGGTGATTTCTTGCTTTCTGTCTCACTGTCTCTCTCTCTCTCTCTCTGCCTTTATGGAGAACATGCGCGGCCCTATAGCAAAAACCTCTCCAAATTATATATATATATATACTTTTTTCCACATTCTTACCAATACCTGTTACCACTTGTCTTTTTGATAACAGCCATTCTAACAAGTGTGAGGTGAAATCTCATTGTAATTTTAACTAGCATTACTCTGAATCTTAGAGATACTGAGAATTTTTGTGAAGCTATTACTTCATTTGTATGTCTTTTTAAAAATTTTCTCTTATTTTTCATTCTGATATTTTATTTGTTTAAGGTGTACCAAATGTTTTGACACACTTATACATAATAGGTACAATAGTTATTACAGTCAAGCTAATTAGCATATCCATCATCTTGCATAATTATCTTTTTATTTTTGGTGCTGGAAAGCACATAAATTTTACATTCTTAGCAAATTTCCAGTATATGATACAGTATTATTAGCTATCTTCATCATGGTATACATGAGATCTCTGGACTTCTTCATGGGACATAACTGCAACTTTGTACACTTTGACCAATATCTAACTCCCACTCCAACCCCCCTACTCCTGGTAAAGACCTTTCTACTCTGTTTCTGTGTAGTCAAATATTAAGATTCCATATAGTTAACGTTACCACTCCATTATTTAAAGATTCTGTTGAAATTCTTTATGTAACCTGAATCTGTTTTTCAGATGGCAAGCAAATACACTCCTAGTGAGAGAAGTTTCAGTTGGGAATCCTAAAATAATTAATTTTGTGTTTTAATGAATTTCTTCAATCATATGCAAGTAATTGGGTATATCGTAGAATCATAAGGACTAGTAAAAGATAGCCCATTACTACAGGACATTGCTTCTTGGACTCTCTCTCTTTGCTTCACTTTTTCCAATAGAATAAAGTTATTTTCATGATAGAAATTCAGTATACAAATATCTGATGTGTGTGTCTGCCAAAGCATTTTATCAGAGAGAAAGAACAGACAGGGACCACAACACTTGCTGTGGTAAGAAAAACAGGAAGGTTGACCCTCCTAAATAAAGAAGGAGAAAAATAATAATGCAGAGATTAATGGCATGAGGAAAATAATTGAGGTGAAAAAGAAGTGCGTGGCATTGTCTGGGTTAACATTTATGTTGCAGGAGGGGAGTGAGGGCACACAAAACATCAAAATTGAACAGGCTGTCCTTTCTCTTCTGTTGTAAAAAGTTTTGTTTTCATACTGAGATATTTGAAGATACATGGGAAGACTTTAAAGAAGAAAATAGTATGTTCAGATCTATTTTCAAAAGTTTATGTTCTCAATAATGAAGAAGATGTTAATTTAGAGGGACAAGGGTTTCTGTGCATAATTGCTTTAGGTAACCCAAGAGCAAGACTTTGATATGCAAAATGTAGAAATGATTCATCATTCTTTTATTCAATGCATAGTTGTTCATAAATAATTTGACACTTCTATTCCTCTAAAGTTGGCTTTTCTAAGACAGTGTCAATAGGTTTTTAGGAAGAAAAGTAAATATTGACAAGAAAAGTGCTTCTAGGGAAAAGGCTGGTCATGATTTCCTGTGGCCTGAAGTTTCAATTGAAAAACTTCTATTTGCCTTTTTTTCTGTTTTTCTCCCTTCAGCAGCTGGTGTGATGGAGTAGGGCCAGTTAATTTGATCATGTTTTTCTCCTTAAAAGCATTGAGCACTTTTTATTGCCTTGAAGACAAACTACTAAATATTTACATGGTTCTTACTCTCCTTGGTCCAAATCCACTTATAGCTCAAATTGTATTTCTCAGGACCAGCAGATGGAGTGATGGTTACATCGCTGGACTCCCACATGGTCAACTGTGGTTCAAGTCCTGGACCTGAATGCTTCAAACTCACGCTGGGTGCGTGTTTGTACATGCCCAAAATCCTGAGAGGAGACTGTAGGAGAAGGGATTGCAGCATCGTTATCCCTCAGGGGGGTGATTTCTTGCTTTCTGTCTCTTTGGAGAGCATACTTGCCCTGTGGCAAAAATCACTCTCTTTTTTAAAAAAATCCATTTCTCTGGTCATTTATTGGGCTTTTAAAATTGTCCTCAAAATTGCCTCAAAGCTTTTACACAACTGGTTTATTTTAGAAATCTTTTCTTGGAACCAGCAGGTGGCATAATGGCTGTGTCGCTGGACTTCCATGTAGTCGACTGAGGTTCAAGTCCTGGATCCGATGGCTTAAACTCACGCCAGGCGCATGTACGTGTATGCCCAAGATCCTGAGAGGAGAATGGAGGAGAAGAGATTGTGGTATGGCCATTCCCCCTTGGGGGGGCTTTCTGTCTCTCTGTCTCTGTTTTTCTGGTGAGTGCATGCGCCCTATAGCAAAAACCTCTCAAAAAAAAATCTTTTCTTGATTTTCTACATCTGGAGAAGTTCATTTTCGCTCTTCAAGCCTCAGTTTAAATTAATTCTTCGAGTCTCAAGTCTCAGTTTTATGTAATTTCCTGAGAGAAGGATTCTTTGACCGCTCAAAATTAGGTCCCCCAAGTTAGTCTGTTTTGTAGTACCCTTATATATTGCATTATAGTATTTATCAAAACCATTGATATATTCCTTCATGCATTTCTCTACTGGGCTGAAAGATCCCTAAAGAAAAAGAGCACAACTGATTGCTCCCCACTGAGGGAGAGGAGCACAGAGACTGGCACATATAGCATGTACTCAACAAGTTCTTTTTTTGTTATTTATTTATTTATTTTTAGATTGAATAAAACTTTAACTAATAGGCTGTTACAGAAGATCATGCTGCATATGAGTAGATACTCATGAGGATCCAGAAGAAGATAATAACTGGTTAATTTTGAAAGAAGTAAAAGAAATAAACATTCCAAACTGTAATGAAATTGCTGCAACCACATTGACCAAGGGGGAATTGAAAAATGTTCTCGTTAATTTTGCTGGACTTCTATGAACCCATGAGAAAGGCACAAGTCTAAGCACTATTTTTACCAGATGATATCTGAAAATCTAAGTAGACACCATTTACCAACAACCACTTTATTTCATACCCCTAAGATTGACATTTTTCCAGCCATAAAGAGGGTTTTTGTTTGTTCGTTTGTTTGTTTTCTTCAAATCCTTGCAGAAACAAAATTTCCAATACCATAACATGGCTGGGGTGAGGGCTTATTGGCCACGCTAATTGGACCATGGATCCTAAGACTGCGTTATGGAGAAGAGAGATATTAGGAAGAACTTTGCAAGCACACTCTGGAGTGGAGCTTTTTGTAGACAACCTCTGTACAGGAAGAACTGAGCCTTTTAAAAGACATTTCCTGAGTCTAGCTTTCTTATTCCACTTCTGGGCAGCTTCTCTCTACTGCGTTGTCTGTCTTCAGGAAGAGAGAAAGCATGAAAATGATTTAATTGGCTCTTTCTTTAATTTTGCCTCTTTGTCTTGATTTGGACTTTCATGTCAAATCATCTAATTTCCCATGCCCTTTCTAATTAATTCGTTAGGCAAAATTAGTGTCAAATAAATAATGAGTTTCCCAATTAGCTGACACCATAATGCAACAGAGATTTAATTAATTTACTATCAAGGACCTCTACAGACAATTGTATGTTTATAGCATAAAATGATGGCATTTATTAATGTGAAAAGTTTTCTTATATTAACAGGTTTTTTTAAAAGGTTTATGCTTTAGAGTGCATGTACTCACCAGAGAGAGAGAGACAGAGAGAGAGAAAATGAGAAATCACCTCTCCGAGGGGATAGTCACACTGAAATCCCTTCTCTTCCATTTTTCTTCTGAGATTTTGGGCAAATATGCACACACATCCTGTGTGATTTTCACGCAACCGTATTCGGGACTCAAACCTTGGTTGGCTTTGTGGGAGTCCAGTATCTTAACCACCATGCCACTTGCTGGTCCCATTAACAGATTGTTTTAATAATCAGGCTTTAATATAAGCAGCAGGATTCAAGTTAGCCAAGATCCCAATGATATTCTGTACCTTTAATTTCTTATGAAGTTTTTTTTTAAAAAAACAATTATTATTTTTAAATTTACATGTGACCAGTATATACCTTTACAGTATACAACATTGCTTTTTCTAGCACAAATATGGTGCATATCAGTCAAGACAAAGACATTACCATATACATTATCATCAGCAAATAACTTTTTATTTTGTGCCAATCAAATATATCTCCCCCTGTTCCCCTCCCTCACCCTATTACTTTTCCCTATGTTAGTCTTTTCCTATCTCTAATATCTACAATTGCCTTCCCTGCTTCCTTACCTTCCAAATTTTCAGTTTCTGCTGTATCTATGAAGTTTTTTTATTTCACTTTATTTAGTTTTAAGAATAATTAGTAACTCTCTTTATTATAATTATTTGAGTGTTCATGATAGTTTTAGTAATTCTGTACACACATGTTAGAGGAATAAGTGTACACAGATCTCTGATATCTGCCTTCCTCTGGATCATCATATGAAAGTTTTCTTCTTTGAGTAGTTTCAGTGTAGGTACCATCTCTTCCTGTTTCTCTCAGTGGATCCTTATGTGCTAATAACCATTTATATGGAACCCTAGGTGGTAGAGAATATATAATAATCACAAACTCTTACTTGGTAAACACATGGCTCAGGCAAATAATATCCAGCAGGAACCTTTATTTCTTCCTGTATAAAATGTAGATATAGTAGGGCCAACTCCATGGCAGAATGGAGAAGTCAGACTCCACAAAGCAACTGCTGTTTGAGTCCCCAGCATGGTCAGCCTGCATGCCAGTGCCCAATGGCCAATGGGCTAGAGGATTAGAGGAAGGGGATTATGGAGTGACCAGACCCTGTGGAGGTGCTTATCTCTTTCTCTTTCTCCACCTCATGCTCTCACTCTCATGTGCATGCTCACACACTCTATCAAGAATAAAGAAAAAAATTAAAAGCCAAAAAAAATCTAGATAATCACAGATATAATTATTTTTCCTACTATGTACACTGGAATGTTTAGAAAACCAATTATATTACGGCCATAAAAACTATAGAAAGAAATTAAAACCCATATGACCTCGGACAGATTCTATATCAACGATATCATATGCTAGTGTAATTTATAATTTTATTCAAGCTTAAAGATAATCATATGTCAAATTTCTGTATGAGTAGTAAAGTATCTGTAAAGCACCTACAATGAAGTATATAAAGTAACTGTATTCAGGGTCTTAATGAGGTTTGCTGAGCCTGGAAGAACATTCCAAGGGACTAATGTGACTTCCGATTTCTATCTTCTGGTTTGAAATATTTACAATTTTTTATTCCTACTCACAAGTTAGGGGTTCTTTTACTGGGATTTGGAAGCTAAAGTTTATCTATGATGCAGGTTCTATTCTAGAAGTGGCTTTGTTTCCAATATGGTGCAGCTCTGTGACAGCTTAGGCACTGGAAAATAGGTGGAGTTATCATGACTGAGGTCCTTCCCTGGAGATATGCAGCCATGTGGATCTCAGGGAGTTCCCTGCACTGAGAACAGGGTCAAGGTAGATCACTGACCTCAATGCAGCCAGGACTGCCACAGTCTACAGTGTTAACTGGAGCTGTTGGGGATCTCTCATTTACCCTTTCCATGCAATGAGGAGCTTCTCCTGATTCTAGACTACTAATCTTGGTTGGACGGTTGCTGTACTGCCGTCTCTGTGTTCTTCCTTTCCAGCATCTTTGCTTTGGAAAACTTTACACATTTCCTTGGTGGATTCTAGTGCTCCTCTTTAAATACTCCACTTAAAATGTCCATCAAATTGTTTTATTCCTTCACTGCAGAGATAAATGCTGAGTATTTCTTGTCAGCCAACTTGATCACTCTCTCCTGTTTCTGTTTATAAAAGAAAGTCGCATGGTGATTGAGGCAGATGGACCCCGCATGGCCAAGTATGAGATTCAAGTCCTGGACCTCACAGCTTGAACAACACCCTGGACTCTTGTGTGTGTGTCCAAAATCTTGAGAGAATGGTAGAGAAGGGATTGAGGAATGGCCATTCCCTCTGTGGGATGCTATTTTACTTTCTCTCTCTTGCTCTCCCTATTCTGTCTCTCCTTAACACATACCTTATTGTAAAATTAAAAAAAAATTAAAAAGAAAACTTAATTCAAACACTTATTTAATTATTAAGATGTATGTAACTGAAAAGTAGTGGACTATAGAAGAAAAAATTAAGTTTATCCTTTGATAAAGAATAATTAAAGCTGTCCATGACAAGTAAAAACAAAAAGATTATGTATCAGCTCTTTCTGAAAAGTTGCTAATACTTGCTACAGCAAAAGCATAACATGATAAAATTGAACAACAAATGCATTAAGATACATAAAAAATAACCAGTTTATTTCCTTTATTATACATACACTTATCCACACCCAGAAGATAAGTACTCTCAATAGAATCTCACATCTCAATCCCTCCTCTGCCCTTCTCAGCCAATCAGGTAATCACAAACTCTTACTTGGTAAACACATGGCTCAGGCAAATAATATCCAGCAGGAACCTTTATTTCTTCCTGTATAAAATGTAGATATAGTAGGGCCAACTCCATGGCAGAATGGAGAAGTCAGACTCCACAAAGCAACTGCTGTTTGAGTCCCCAGCATGGTCAGCCTGCATGCCAGTGCCCAATGGCCAATGGGCTAGAGGATTAGAGGAAGGGGATTATGGAGTGACCAGACCCTGTGGAGGTGCTTATCTCTTTCTCTTTCTCCACCTCATGCTCTCACTCTCATGTGCATGCTCACACACTCTATCAAGAATAAAGAAAAAAATTAAAAGCCAAAAAAAATCTAGATAATCACAGATATAATTATTTTTCCTACTATGTACACTGGAATGTTTAGAAAACCAATTATATTACGGCCATAAAAACTATAGAAAGAAATTAAAACCCATATGACCTCGGACAGATTCTATATCAACGATATCATATGCTAGTGTAATTTATAATTTTATTCAAGCTTAAAGATAATCATATGTCAAATTTCTGTATGAGTAGTAAAGTATCTGTAAAGCACCTACAATGAAGTATATAAAGTAACTGTATTCAGGGTCTTAATGAGGTTTGCTGAGCCTGGAAGAACATTCCAAGGGACTAATGTGACTTCCGATTTCTATCTTCTGGTTTGAAATATTTACAATTTTTTATTCCTACTCACAAGTTAGGGGTTCTTTTACTGGGATTTGGAAGCTAAAGTTTATCTATGATGCAGGTTCTATTCTAGAAGTGGCTTTGTTTCCAATATGGTGCAGCTCTGTGACAGCTTAGGCACTGGAAAATAGGTGGAGTTATCATGACTGAGGTCCTTCCCTGGAGATATGCAGCCATGTGGATCTCAGGGAGTTCCCTGCACTGAGAACAGGGTCAAGGTAGATCACTGACCTCAATGCAGCCAGGACTGCCACAGTCTACAGTGTTAACTGGAGCTGTTGGGGATCTCTCATTTACCCTTTCCATGCAATGAGGAGCTTCTCCTGATTCTAGACTACTAATCTTGGTTGGACGGTTGCTGTACTGCCGTCTCTGTGTTCTTCCTTTCCAGCATCTTTGCTTTGGAAAACTTTACACATTTCCTTGGTGGATTCTAGTGCTCCTCTTTAAATACTCCACTTAAAATGTCCATCAAATTGTTTTATTCCTTCACTGCAGAGATAAATGCTGAGTATTTCTTGTCAGCCAACTTGATCACTCTCTCCTGTTTCTGTTTATAAAAGAAAGTCGCATGGTGATTGAGGCAGATGGACCCCGCATGGCCAAGTATGAGATTCAAGTCCTGGACCTCACAGCTTGAACAACACCCTGGACTCTTGTGTGTGTGTCCAAAATCTTGAGAGAATGGTAGAGAAGGGATTGAGGAATGGCCATTCCCTCTGTGGGATGCTATTTTACTTTCTCTCTCTTGCTCTCCCTATTCTCTCCTTAACACATACCTTATTGTAAAATTAAAAAAAAATTAAAAAGAAAACTTAATTCAAACACTTATTTAATTATTAAGATGTATGTAACTGAAAAGTAGTGGACTATAGAAGAAAAAATTAAGTTTATCCTTTGATAAAGAATAATTAAAGCTGTCCATGACAAGTAAAAACAAAAAGATTATGTATCAGCTCTTTCTGAAAAGTTGCTAATACTTGCTACAGCAAAAGCATAACATGATAAAATTGAACAACAAATGCATTAAGATACATAAAAAATAACCAGTTTATTTCCTTTATTATACATACACTTATCCACACCCAGAAGATAAGTACTCTCAATAGAATCTCACATCTCAATCCCTCCTCTGCCCTTCTCAGCCAATCAGGAGCATTGGCACATGTGCACAAACTCCACATGTAAAGGTCCACCCAGGAACAAAACTCTGATTTTCCATATGGTTTCCAGGACTGTTCACTGTGTGCTATTGCTGTGCTACTGTAGCTGGGCCAGATGAACTTTATCTTAGGCCAAGAATGATTTAGATTTTAGTAGATAAAATGAGTATAGAGTGACAGGGAATGCATGAGTAGAGATCAGCTTTGAGTTTTCAGAAACAAAGAGAAAAACATTAAAGAATGAACCAAAGAAGGAGAGAATACTGTGTCAGCCAAGATGCAGTCAGGGGAACAGAGTCATCATGAATGTTATTAGGAAGAGATTTATTATAGAAACTTGATTTATCCAGTTTTTGGAGAAACTAGAGAAAGTTCTTTGTGAGAGAGTTGGAGGTTCTGAGAAATCACTAACCAGTTAGTATAGAAACCAAGCACTCCCAAGAGTAAAATGTGGCTGTAGAGGGGGAGACAGTGGAGAGGCCTGAAGGAACCTGCAAGCCAAGGTTTGGGCAATGAACTTAAGATATTGCCAACAAGCAGGAAGGATAGCTGGACATGGAACAGAGGAGAGCCATAACACACTGAATCTTCTAGGTACTGTGTCTTTTTATCACTGCATCTAACTACACGAAGACCTTCAGAGACTAATGCATGATGTTGCAATCCCATAACCCTCAGAGGGATTCCTTGGTGAGCCAACTCTAACCAATCCTACAATGACCAGGCTTTTGAAATGTAGTTCTCTGTGTTATCAAGTTGACATAGCACAATCCATTACCACTAACCCAAAAGTTAGAGTGAGATCTGTGGAAAAATAAAATGATTGAATGCATGCATCTTAAGACGCATGACTCAAGAGGTTAATTGGGGACAAAGAAGGGTTGATCAACTTTTAAAGTGTGAGTAACAGAAATATATGGGGGCTATAACCAATATTCAAATAAAGTACCTGAAAATATAAATGGTTTATGTAATAATGAGACAGAAAGGGGAAGCAAAGGTGAATACTATAAATATAACAGGAGGTGCTCTCTCGGGTGGGAAACACCTAGCAGAATTTCTAGTTAATAGTCTGAGATATTTATAAGTAAGCTATGATTTTACATTTGTATTCAGAAAAGTTTTATGATTTAAGTTGAGAGAAGAGGGTAAAAATCTGTGTAAATTTTACTTGAGATTTCTCTGAACATGAAGCAGTAAAAAGCAAGTTAACTAGGATGTAAAAATCCATCACGGAACATCTTTGTGCTTGAGAGAGAAAGGAAAGATTTCCATGGATCACTAAAATGGGAGGATTCTTTGATGTAATAAAGATGAAATCTGACAGAGTTACTAGGTGTCAGGAGAAACTTTGTGCCCCTGGGTAGATAAACTTCATGTGAAAATGTGTTTTTTATTATTATTTTTTTAAGTTTACTCATTTATTTCAAGGCACAGAGTGAAAAAGACAAGGACTACCAACAGTGTCTTCATGCTGCACCTTCATGCTGTTTCTCCTCAGCCTTACCCCACCAGTATCACAGACAGACATGCATGCCTGCATGTATGAAGAGAACTTGGGACATGAACTCAGCCTTCCCATAAGGCTTCAGCATTAGTGTTGTGTTACCACTGCACAAGCATGAGTGGCCCACAAAAAATTCTTAAAGTGAAAGATTACCTGATGACACAAAAGATGGGCCTTAATATTATCTACAACTTCTGAAAGATCTGTTTCTCTCTCTACCTCTCTCAATTATTAGAAAATAGATAAGTAGACACATACAAAGATATATATCTATATCTATCTGTCTGTCTATCTATCTATCTATCTATCTATCTATCTATCTATTTTTTTTGAGAGGTTTTTGCTATAGGGCACGTGCACTTGCCACAAAGGCAGAGAGAAACAGAGAGATAGAAAGTGAGGTATCACCTCCTGGGGGGATGGTCATGACGCAATCCCATCTCCTCCATTCTCCTCTCGGGATCTTGGGCATGCATGCACACGCGCCTGGTGTGAGTTTAAGCCACTAGGTTCGGGACTCGAACTGCAGTTGACCACATGGGAGTCCAGTGACATAGCCATTATACCAGCTGCTGGTCCCACAAAAATATATTTCATCATGAAAACATTCCATAGGTATGTAGAAAAAACCTCTTATTTATTTAATACTTTGTGTTTATTTATTTATTTATTTATTTATTTATTTAGTATTTGCTAGAGGGGGTGTGTGCTTGCCAGAGGGATGGTGGTGTGGGGGAGAAATGAGAAGATGAGAAAGCACCTTCTCCATGGTGAATGGTGATATTACAATTCCTTCTCTTTCATTTCTTCTTTGGGATTTTTGGGATGCATGCACTCACGCCTGACATGTTTTTCAAGCCACTGGAATCAGGACTTGAACTGTGCAGTCAGCTGTGTGGGATCTAGCCACCTTAACCACCATGCCACTGGCTGGCCCTTAATTCTTATTTAAAAAAATGTTATAGTAGGCATTATTCTCATTTTAAAAATGAGGAAACTCAGATTCAGGGGAGTTAAAGAACAATGACAATGTTACTCAGCTAATGTATTCAGAGATGAGAGTCAAACACAGGGTTGATGCTTCCATTTTCCTTTTATTACAGCCACCATGTAAGCCTGGCCTCATGAGCATATATAATTTCTTTCTTTTTTTTTTTTTTTTTTTTTTTTAAAGGTTTTTTCTTGTGGGAACATGAGCTCTTGCCAGAAAGACAGAGAGAGACAGAGAGACTGAAAGTGGGAAATCACCCCCCTGGGGGGATGTCCACTCTGCAATCCCTTCTCCTCCATTCTCCTCTCGGGATCTTGGGCATGCATACACATGCGCCCAGCATGAGTTTAAGCCACCAGGTCTGGGACTCGAAATGCAGTAGACCACATGGGAGTCTAGTGACATAGTCATTAAGCTAATTGCTGATCCCCATATATGACTTTTTTATAGACATGTCTCATCATCAGACCTGGTATTAATATTTGTGAGTCTTAGGGCACACATATTGATGGAAGTCCTTATATCATAAATCTAACTGGATAGAAGTTATAAATAAAGCTTAAAATTATTAAAATACATTCTATCCTTCTATCCTGATAAATTTACCTTCATAAAGCCAATCTTTAAAAAAAAGTTATTTATTTATTGAGACAGGTACCCTTGATAGGATCTTGCCATGCTATCTATGATCCTCTTGCTAGCCTCTAGCCAGCTTAGATTATGGGCATGCCTGTACCAGGTGCCCTATTCCATGTGCCAGTGTGGAGGGGCTCTGGAGGTCAATTTTGAATTTAGCATTCTTTTTTTGTTTTTCAGTTTTTGCTATGGGGGGCATATGCTTACTAGAGAAAGAGAGAGAGAGAGAGAGAGAGAGGGAAAGTGAGAAATCATCCCCCCAATGGGTTGTGAATTGAAAATTCTTGAACTCCTTGGATTTCCACATCATATCCTATCCCCCTTCTCTTCTCACCACTGGCTCTGTCTTGCACCTGAGGAATCTTGTGTATAACTGTGTAGCTACCCCAGTCCACATAGCCATACTCCATTCAACCTCTTTCCGCTTCCCCTTGGCATCCCTTCACCGTAAAGTGCACACACAAACAACATTATGGTCTACCTCAAAAAACAAAACAAACAAAACCAACCAAAACAAAACAGCAATCTCTTATGAACTCTAGAAGTGGGCCTGGGGCAGTGTGGGCAGGAATTTCAGATTCCCAGGAATTCAAAGTCTTGTCTAGAAGGAGATTTTGGGGGTGTGCACTCTGTATGGACCACACCCACTTGATGCTGTGGATTCCTCATTCCATGAGGAAAGGTCCCTGCTGCCTGGGTTTGAGAATGTACTGCTGACATTTGACTTCCTACTAGCAGGGGGAGCAGTAGCTTCTGTAATTTAGAAACAACAAATCATTGCATTTCAACATCCTCTTTGTTCGTGTCATAAAGCACTGGTCAAAGGACTTTCCAACCCTCTCTCTGACCTTCTCCTACTACTCCTCTACACACGGTAAGCTAAATTTGGGATAAAGAGATGACATAGTTTCAAAAATGTACTTCAACCCACTAGACATATTCTTAAATTTCAGAAAAAATTTTGGGCTATCTTGGTCACATGGTGGACTTGAAATCTCAGCAGATGCTTAAATATGAGTGACCATAAAAGAATGAAACCCATTCCATCATAAGCCATCCTGCCAACGTACTCCCTGGAATCAGAGTCAGTAATTTATGCAGAATGATGTCCCATGCTCTACCCATCCATCTTGAGGAATAGTTCAAGCTCCAAGGAGCTTCAAAATGAAGGAATTAAGAATTAAGACTCCAAGACCTCTTTGCCTGAAAATTCATCTTCTCCTGTTTTTTACCAGTGTAACTTGCAAGAACGTTTTGTTCTTTAAAGCAACATAGATTGATAAGAGGAGAATTTTTAATTGCTTCGTGTTGAAAGTATACATATGTAGGCTCTAGAAGGAAGAATACATAGAACACTGATTCCTAGAGTCAGAATTCATTGGCTATCTGAAGGGGTTCTGAATTTTAAATGCATAGTATGGAAAATTAGTCAGACACTCATCTCTAGTTTCCTTGGAAATTAGCCTATTTTCCCAAAGAATGACAGAGGATGAAATTTCAGAATAAATTTTATCTACCATAATCACTTTGCTTTTAGGAGCATGATATATTGGATCATTGGGAAAGTCATGACACATTTTTGCATAGAAAAATATGTCACAACTTTTTCCGAATGAACTAATACATGTTGAAGGTAAAGGCAAAAAGAGAAACTAAAGTATGTAGTTGGTAAAAAGTTGTCATAAAATCATAGTAATAATTATTTTAATAAGTGAATCTCTTTTAAGTTTAA
Source organism: Tupaia belangeri chinensis (assembly GCF_000334495.1). NCBI lineage: Eukaryota > Metazoa > Chordata > Mammalia > Scandentia > Tupaiidae > Tupaia > Tupaia belangeri. Next base: position 8,805,397 of record NW_006159555.1, on the reverse strand, counting down.
GGGAAGTCCTGTGCTTAAATTTCAGAGTCTAGCTGGTGAAAATATCGATGGAAGACCTTTTTCTCTTGTTACTAAATACAGTGGAAAAGTCAATCAGTTTTTATGAGCAAGCAGTCACTAAGGACTGTAATGAAAACAGAATGAAACCATTTAAACAAACACACATTTATGGCCCAAAACATAAATGAAAGGAGACCCTCCTTAATGAATTTACCTAATTCTCTAATATGGGCATTAACTGCTATTGATGTTTGGTTGTTGCACAAAATTATAATGTTGGTAGCTGAAAGAGGCCTTAGAGATATTACACATTGATGGTTCCCATACCTGACTGAACATGAAAATCTGCAGCAGTGCTTCTCAGACTTGAGTGTGCATTCAGATCATTTGAAAATCTTGATAAAATGAAGCTGCTGCTGATTCTGTCGGTCTGGAGCCTGAGATTCTGCATTTCTAACACATTCCCAAATGATGCTAATGCTGCTGCTATATACATTCTACTTTGGTTAGTAAAAACCTCTAGAGTATGGCCAGCAGGTGGCATGGTGGTTAAGCTGCTGGACTCCCAGATGGCCAACTGGAGTTCAAGACTTGGACCTGGTGGCTTGCTTTCTCACTTTTCCCCTCTTTCTCTCTGTCTCTCTCTGGTCAAATTAAAAAATATTAATAATAAAAAATGAAAAAAAAATTAAAAAAGAGAGAAAGCTCCAGACTTATGTAAATATATAGATTTGAAGTTTTACTCCTACAGAATCTAACTTAGTGCAATAGAACTTGAACGTTCTCATTTTGTACGTCAGGAAACTGGTAACATCAGAGTTTGAGGTCAAGTCAATAAAGGGCCATAGGTCTCTTAATCCAGCCCAAGGTTGTTTCATCTACACAGCAATGCCTCCCATATCACGGGAACCTTACATGTTTTATAGGCAGCATGTGCCATTGTGTGTAATCATATAGGACTCCTTGTTAAGAAGAGCTTGGGGTTTAATGTTCTGTGGTTGCCATCCTGAAACTCATAATCGCTTTATCTTTGAATTTGTGTTTTGTAATTAAAGTCCAAGTGGGCAACGCGGTAGTGCAGAGGGAGAGCTTAGAGTCTCAACTCACATATGGTCTTACCTACTCCAGCTTTTCTGTCTCTTCAGAGATTATTGACCATACGCTACTCACCATTGGTGCCCCAGGTTCTACTTGACCTCCTTTTTTTACAAATTTTCTCAGAATCCCCCCACCAGCAGCAGTACCAGGTCACTTTGGTGAGGGGAGACTCATATGCTGTCACCCTTCACCCCTTGTGGAGACCTGGGTGTGAACGAGGGGAGGGTTGGGGTTGAAAGTGACTGATAGTACCCTAGGATAGGGCGCAATGGCAGTTTCCATTGCAATCGTGTGGTTGTGGAGTGATTTGTCAGGGGCCTCTCTGTACTCTGATCCAAGTACCATCATGCCTTTGCAGATAATTAAATAATTTGGGAGTCACCCATTGGTTGTGTATTGAAGCAGTGGACTGGTGGGATGGGGCGCTTGACTTTCCCAGCCCTAGCTGGGGCCCTGAATTTTCATTTTGCATCTAGTCCCACCATTTGTGTAGCTGGCCCTTCTTACAACATTATATGGATTCAGGACTAAGATGGCTATTCTCAAAGCCACAACTCACTTCAAGTCCTCGCTGCCCATTTAGAGGGGAATCATCTGTACTTCATATGAAAAACACTCATGCCATTGGCAACTCTTCAACTATGCTAATTTTCAACTTTGCATAATAATTTTATGTGATTCACGTTCTACATCAAGTATTTGTCATTTTTTCAAATCCTCCATGGAGTCTTGCCAAAGACAAATGAACTGGAAGGATCACACTTTCACACTTTTCTGTTTTGTTTTGTATTTAAAGATCACAGTTAACTACTGTGGCCAAAAGTTTTGTACTAGAGGGGTAATTAAATTTCTCTTAAAATGTTACTAGACTTATTTCTGGTACATTGAATACTACAACAATGTCATCCAACCAGTAGTTCCTTTAATTTTATTCACTGTATTGTCTAAAGGGCACTATGATACTGGTTTATGAAACCACAGTTTCAGAAATGAGAGACTAGAAATTCTACTTCTGGATCAGCTGGCCTCTGAAGCTTACAACTAAAATGGGTATATAGCAGGTGAGAAAATATAATCTTTAATAAAGATGAGAGGAGATAAAGAACAGTTAGTTTCTTATTCCTGCTACTAGCTAAACTCTCATGGTAAACTGAGACAGCCAAGAAAATGAATGCAATGAAATCCTGAAATGTACCTTTGACTAGCTACAAATTTATAGAATATAATTTTAGTGTTTTACTATATGTTTGTGGTAAAAATGACCTGCATCATTTATCAATGATATATTAAAGCATTTAAATAACTTTCTCCTGGAACTATTTTACTTAGAGGTTTTATTGGGCATGTCTGCCAAATTTTCTGAAAGGATATTCAGTCATATATACATATAATCATAAGCTTTCTTTTTTTTTTTTTGAGAGAGAGATTTTTGCTATAGAGTGCGTGCACTCGCCAGACAGACAGAGAGAGACAGAGAGACAGAAAGCAGGAAATCACCCCCGACGGGGGATGACCATGCCACAATCCCTTCTCCTCCATTCTCTCTCGGGATCTTGGGCACGCACGCACACGCGCCCAGCGTGAGTTTAAGCCACCGGGTCCGGGATGCGAACCGTGTTCGACTACGTGGGAGTCCAGCGACATAGCCATTATGCTAACTGCTGGTCCCTAATCATAAGCTTTTTTTATTAATCTATTTACTTGCTCGATTTTATGATAATAAATCATATTCATATTTCTTGAATAAACCTTCACTTTTTCTGATATATTACTAGATTCACTTTCTAACTTTTTATTATATACATATTTAATTGTAGGTTTTTTTTCTTCCTTTATCTCTCTCTTTCCCCCTCTTTTTTTTTTTTTTTGCTATAAGGTGCATGTACTCGCTGAAGACTGAGACAACAGAAATGGAGGGGAAGTGAGAAGTCATCTCCTCAGAGGGTATAACCATACTGCAGTTCCTTCCTCCGTTCTCCTCTTGGGATTTGGGGCACATATACACATGCACCCGGTGTACTTCTCAAGCTGCCAGATCCATGATTTGAACCTTGCAGTCAGTCGTATGATCCAGTTGCCCAGTTGCCTTAACCTTCACACATTCTGCTGGGCCCCTTCTTCTTTTTTTTTTTTCTCTTTCTTTTTCTTTCTTTCTCTTTTTTTCTCTCTTCTTTCTTTCTTTTCTTTTCTTTTTTTTAGTTTGTTTCTGGCATTAGAATTATGTTGGCTTGATGAATAAAGTAAGGGTCTTTTATTCTCTCTAATCAGGAATAATTTAAGTTCATTCATTTCTTCCATGAAAGAGAGAGGGAGAAAAGGGAGAAAGTGAGAGAGAGAAAGATCCACACAGCCTCTTCGTGCTGTGATCCAACTCATTTTCAGCCAGCCTGTTTTACGGCCATGCCTGGAGGTTACAGGGAAGCCTTCGGTCATGAATCTGAAGCCTTGCCAGGTGGATCCAGCATTGCAGAGCTTTGTGTTACTGCTTTGCTACCATTTGGCCTCTGGCCAGGAAGAATTTAAATCTGAAATTGTCTGTTCTGTCCCTGTGAACTCACTGGGTATCAGTGCTTTTAAAAGGGTAGATCTAAAAATATCTCTTTTCTCAGTGTTTGATGTACAATATCTTTTCAAATTTTCCATTTTTTTCATAGGTCGACCTTAGTAAATATTTTTTCTGTACTTAAAATTTTTTATAATATTGCATGTGATGTTTCTTATTATTGTCTTAACATTTTAACCTTTATAGTTTTTGTTTCATCTCTCATTTCTATTCTTATATATTTTCATTTCATTTTTTTCTTAATCAGGGTCACAGTAGTTTTTCTATTTTATAGTCTTTACAAAGAGTTTTATAACTTATTATTTCTACTATGTCTTTGTTCTTCTTTTCTCTAATTTCATGTTTATCAGGACCTATTCTCTTTTGCAGGTTTCTTTGTATTTACTTTACGTTTTTTAAAATTAATTATTTTATTTATTTATTTTTTAAGAGATATTTTTGCTATAAGGTATGTGCACTTATTGGAGACATAGAGAAAGTCAGGGAGAGAGAGAGAAAGTGAGAAATCAATCCCTAAGGGAGAATGGTCATGTTGCAATTCCTTCTCTTTATTCTCCTCTCAGGATTTTGGGCACGTTTACACACTCGTTGGGTGTGTTTCAAGGCACCAGGTCCAGGATTCGAACCCTAGTCAGCCCTGTGGGAGTCCAGTACTTTAAACTTTTAAAGTGAGTCCCAATTTTGCCATATTTTGGTCTTTATTCTTTAGTATTTAAGACTATACATTTCCTCTGAGTAGAGATTTCATTGTATTGGTATCTGTATAGCTTGTAATTTTCTCTTTGATCCGTGGATATTAAAGGATGCTAATCTTTTTGGTCATATATTAATATTGTACTTTTGATTTAATTTGATATTATCAGAGAATATGACCTATAAAATCTTTACTTTTTTTTTAATTGCCAGAAGATACATTCACCAGAGAGAGATCGATCATCCCCTAGTAGGATGTGATCATGTCACAATCCTTTCTCTCTGTTTCTCCACCTTGTCAGGACTTCGGACATGCATGCATAGCTGGAGACATTGTCATGCCACCAGGGCCAAGATTGGAACAGCAGTCAGTCCAGTGGGATCCAGCTCCAATGCACAACACTTAACTACTGTGCTATAAGGTCAGGCCAAAATTCTTTCTTTGTAGATATAAACCTTTCTTTTAAACCAAATACAAGACATTCTTCACCCCAAAATAAGAAAAATGAATAATATATGTGCATATACATATGCATACATACACATATTTGTATATTCATACATACTTATTGAGGTTTATCTACTGGTTTTTAGTTTTGCACTTTTCTTACTTACTTGATTTTGATGGTTTACACTTATTACATAATTTCATTAAGTTTATACTATGATTTGATTTTTCACAATTCTTCTTACATTTCTAGTATTGTTTTCTTATGAGGTGACTGTTTTGTTTCTAGATATATACTGTGTTATGATGGTTAAATCAGCATGACTTGCACTTAACCATCATTTTAAATGTCCTTCTTTATACTGCTTACTGCTCTTAATCTTATTTGTAAGCTTTTCTGATGAAATATTAACATTCTTACTTTTTTAATGTTTGCATTTACCTGTAATCTCTTGGTTTATCCTTGTATCTTTAATTGTTCTTTATGATTTGATTTGAAATAAGTTTCTTGTGGCCAGCACATTGCTCAATTTCATTTTTGAGCCTAATTTGACAGCTTTTGTCTTTTTATGGAAGAATTTAGTCAGAAGATTCAGTTTTCAAAATGAATGGGAGCACAGAAGAGAGACCACTTCTGCATATTTAAGAGGGTTGTGTTCCAAAGATATGGAAATTGTTGAGGCTGGAGAACTAACTAGCTTCTTATAGAGGAAGGTATTTCTATGGGGAATGCTCCACAAATTCCAATTAATTGTTTCACCGATTAAGAGAGTCACTAAGGTTTCCTTGTAACATTTCTCACTGAAGAGTGTCTTATGAGGAAGAAATAAAACCAAAACAAGCCAGGAAGCTGAGATAAGAATCAGAAGAAAGAGGAAAGCAAGCAACAAAATAATATAAGTCACCACTGAGCCAATTAAGGAGCAGGAGATGCAGCAGACTGTCCTAGACAAAACTGATTGGAGGTCAAGTTTAGACAACCAGAGAGTGTTCTTGCCCAGCTAATGTATCCCCAGGTGTGAAGTGAGTAACATGAAAAGAGGCATTCTCCTATCACTTCCCTATGGGTTAACAAGGCAGGAACACTGCAGGCTGCAAAAATAACAGGCAATACCAAAAGCAGGGATGGATACAGGTTTTGTGAGGCTTGAAGCTTAAGCTGTTGGGAGAAAAATTATCTTTAAGAAAAAGAATATAAAATTAGGTACAAATCTGAATATTTATTGAGATACAGAATCATAAGGAAAGACCAGGTCCTTTGAGATTCAGGTCTTTCTTCTTAGATCTCTTTGGACATATTACCAGAAATGCTTACACAGAGACACTCCCTAATTGTAGCCAAGTGCTCCCTCTCCACATTGAACACTTGGCAACTCCCATCTCTGACAGAGTCCATGTAAGTGAGAGGCCATGAAGCTTAAGATTGACTGACCTCAAGATACATCTGCCTCTGGTCAACATGTTGGTTTCTAGAGGAGTATCGGGTAAAGGATATATCTGTTCAACATGGATTAATGTAGCTAGCCAGACCCAGGAGTTTAGAAGGCAACCCTAAAACAAAAGTGTATTCATACATACTTATTATAGTTTATCTATTGGCATTTAGTTTTGGTATCAGGATGCAGCCAAAAATCAGTAAACTGAACTTACCCATTCTAAAAGCAAGGTGATTTGAGGACTCAAGTGTCAGTGCATAATTTCTGAATATTTACAATTGATTAAAACACATCTTATTGATTATCAGAGAAATATAGCGGAAGAAACTTATCTCTTAGGAAGAATACACAAGGAGCAAGATTTTAGGACCTGTGATAGTTGAGCATTTGCACTTGGCAGCATCATTTGCTTTCCTGAAAAAGATGGCATAAGTTCTATCTAGAGGAGCTATCAATAATTTACAAGACAACTTGGTTTACCTATGCTAGAGTAATTTTGAACTTTAGCAGCTATACCTTTTTTATTTTGTAGTTAATTAATTATAAGTAAGTTATTAATGTTCTGATGGTGTTATAGAACAAAGCTTGCTGATCCTAGGAGAAGGGACTAGTTGCCAATATCTTACCAGTTGTGAAGCTAGTATAGGAATAGCATCTGTTTGGGGAATCCGATCAAGTTCTCTGAAGTTGTGTCCTAACACAAGATAATGAGAAGTCATTTTTAGAAAGCTGATTAATTAAAATTCCTTGTTCCAGAAGAGATGCGTGAGTGCGTGTGTGGTGGTGGTGGCGGAGGATGAAGGGGAGACGTAAACCCTTGATGGAATTAATCTGGATTTAAGGTCATGGAACCAAATTCAGAATTTTTTGGTGAGACATCTTCTCAAATGTTCAGACTTTGCTTTTGAAAACCTACTACTCAATCCCTTCAACTGGAAAGATTATAGCCCTTCACCTGCATGTGTAGTTCCCATTAGCTGGGAAATTGGGTTAACATAAACCTGTATTAGGAGCTTAGCCTCATCTGGGGTTATGGTGGAAATGATATCAGCTAAACCAGTAACACCCAGTATTAGATTCACTGACCTAGGTCCAAAATAGTGTATCTGTCATGGCTCCCAGGAGAGTCTATGTGTATGCATAGATTTCTTCCATTCATGATCAGTATATATTATTAAAGGCTCTCCTAACATTTCTGATTTACATCTGATTTTCTGCTAGGAACTTGAACATCCTTTGGGCAAGTTCTGACAAACCATTGAGCTTAACATAAACTTCTTTTTGGCATATGGACTCCGTGTATCTCCTCTATATCTGTGTCCTGCTTTATAATAATGAACCTTATTCCTAAAAGAGAACTGTAACCTCTTGAAAGAAGAGGTCCTGGGCCCAGCAGGTGGCATAGCGGTTACGTTGATGGACTCCCACATGGTCAACTGTGGTTTGAGACCCAGATCTGGTAGCTTGAAAATCACACTGAGGGTGTGTGCGTATGTATCTAAGATCTCAGCATGGAGTGGAGAAGAAGGGATTGTGGAATGGCCATCCTCATGGGGGGTGATTTCTCACTTTCCTTCTCACTGTCTCTGTCTCGCTCTCTCCAGTAAGCACATGTACCCTATAGCAAAAACCTTTAAAAGGAAAAAAGAAAGAAGAGGTTCTGAAATTTAAAAATACCTCTTGCCCCTGTTATTTTGCCAGCTGTTTTATCTCTCACTGGAAGCCTCAAATAAAAATTCCTTACAACTGTGGTCACATAATTTATGACTTCTTGTACAGAACTCTACAACATTTTATAAAGGAAGCATTAGGTGTAGGTAAACTAAAATGGTAAAAAGAAACCCTACTGTGTTTTAGGTTTAATATAATACTTCCAGATAAAATCCTCAACACAGGTTTTTATGCTTCCCACTGAAATAAGAAAGCCAATGTGAACTGGTCCAATGTCTAAGAGAATCTGAAATAATGGAAATTGTGATGCCCTAATTTTAATGGATCCATAATTTAATCTGACTTTGGTTTTAGGGATTTGGTCTCCATGAAACTACCTACTTATGACACATAAAAACTAAGTCTGATAAGTATGAACAATTCTACTTTTGTGTGTGGGTTTTTGTGAAAATAAAGAATCTAATAAAGTTTTGAATTAGGGCCCAGCAGGTGGCATAGTGGTTGAAGTGCTGTAAACTCACATGGCCAACCATAGTTTGAGTCCCTGACCTGGTGGCTAACTGTCTCACTTTCCCTTTCTCATGAAATAATAATAATAATAATAATAATAATTCAAATTAAGTTAAAAATAAAAATAGTTCCCCAAAAGTTTTGAATTAGTCTTTGTGCCTGTTGATATTTTTCATAAATATTTTTCTGTATGGAAATCCTATATTGACAACATTTGCCTTCAATTTGACATTTACTTTGTAGAAACTATGAGAAAAATATGAAGGAAAACTGCAGTTTAAACATTGTTTACCATGCCAGCAGGAGGAGTGGAGGTTAAGGCACTGGATTTCACATGGAGGGCTGTGTGGTTTGAGTCCCAGACCTGGCAAGTTGAAAATCACTCCAGGCATGTGTGCATGTGCCCAAGATCTCTAGAGAAGATGGAAGGAGAAGGGACTGTGGCGTGGCCATCTCTCCAGTGGGAGAGATTTCTCACTTTCTCTCTCTCTCTCTCTGTTTCTCTTTGATGAGTGCACATGCCCTATAGCACGAACAAACAAATAAACAAAAACAAACAGAAATATTATTTATCATACATATTTTCTTGGAAAAAAGTGCCTACTGTCATGATGTAATTGAGGTATATTCACTTAGTCATAGTCTGTAATCTTGGAATTGTATTATACTTAAAGGGCCCAGCTATAACCAGATTATAGTTATAGATCATATTTTGGATTTAAAAACATTCACTACATTTTTAAAGGTTGAAAAAGTATTTATTGGGAAGAAAGATATAGCCCGGACTTTTAAAATGAAGGTTATAAGCTTAATATAAATATAGGAAAGTTGAACAGATGCCAAAAAGAGATAAGAGTCAGGCATAAAACTTTATTCAACTCTGATTATTCAGACTAACTGAAAATTATATTATTAATCATGGAATAAATACAATTCTTTGGGTGTTTGTTGTGTTTCAGGCACTGTTTTAAGTTTATTAAATGTAATAGCCTATAATGTAGGTGCTATTATTAACTACATTTTCCAACTACAATGTTTTTAAATAAAAATAAGTAGACTTAATAGAAAATGACTAGCTTTAATTATATGTTAAATCACAGTGTGAACATTACTGTTTGAGACTGTGCTTGTCAGTATTATTTAAGATAAAATCCATTATCAATTATAACCAATTATTTTACATATTATTGCTATAAAATTGCATCAAATCTATGTAGAAGTGACATACAGAATTTGATGTACTTCTCTGTGGTCATTTTTGGTGTAATTACCATAAACTGTGAAATTAAATAACATGTATGGATACTTGCAAAGAAATCAACAATTTTATAAAGTTTGCCATTGTGTTTAAAATTGTGCCATTTTTGCTTGGAAATTTATTTAAGTAATAGTAAGAAATGTCTGGACTATCATGTAAACACAATGATAATCAAAATTCATAAATGCTTAAGCAGCACTGATGCCATACACACAATATTGTTTTAAAATAACAAGGTGGGTACAGAGTCTAATACTCATTTATGATCAATGGATACACAAGAGAGAAAAAAATATCCCCAAGCCAAATATGAACACCAATATTCATGCATTTCAAAGAACACTATATTCAAGCTCTGATTGTAAAAACATTTTTAAAAGAACATTTTCTCCTCCATTAATTATGTCAATTGCTTCCCTGGCAATTTACATTCATGAACCTTGGTTTCCAAGGCATTTTATAATGACATCATAAATGAATGAACGGAGCTTTCTCAGCCTTCCCTTTATGTGAAAATGGTTAAGGGCACCTTTTACACGTTCCCATTGTTCTATCACTGTGTACTTCCTCTGAGAATAATTGCATTACCTTTGCCTACTGCAGGATATCCTTGAGAATAAAAACCAAGGTTTTATCTCAGAGGTAAATGTTCTGCCAACCTGAGACAGTCATCGCTGTACTCGCTAATTCCCTTGCTGAAGCCCATGACCTTCACTGTCATCAATCTGGAAAAGTAGCTTTCAAGAGGTCCCATTGTGGTGACTGAAAGTGAAATGTTTTGTTCAACCACTACAAACAAGTCACCAACCACTCTACTTACATGTTAATGGGGTGGCAGAACAAGGATATTTAAGTCGACCAGAAGTTATCAGGATCTTTCAAATGGTTGGCATTGCTTCAGGTGGTGTGTTGCAGATGACTCTTAAAATAACCAAATGCATTAATGATGCCTATTTCAACGCTACCTAACTGAATTACATAATGTGACTACTGGAGTATGGCACATCAGTCCCTTTCCTTTTTTAATCTCACCCTTGGTCCCGGGCCAGGATTCTCTCATGGTCAGAACATTCTTCCCATGGAATAAGGCAGAAGATGATGGATGTGATATAAAGTACCACTCTTAGATCATAAATTACTTTTGCTGGTCCTTGCCAAGGTTCTTAACTAAGGAAAGTCCAGTGAATCAGGCTGAGTATCAAGGTATCCTTCAAACAGAAAGGATATGCAAATTTTAGCAATCTTCTCTGTGACCATAATTCATTTTTTTTCATGGATTCATTCTCTCATACTTCATCAATTATAACAGAGTCACTTCTGCACAGGACCAAAATCACCCAAAATAATGCATCTGATGTAGGGATTTATCTCTCTGATTTACTCAGTCCTTGGACCTATTCAGAGAACTAGGGGCAGGACTGTTTCAATCTTGTCTTAATTGCATCATCTAACTTGGAAAGGTATATATGTATATTTTCATGTAAAGATTTTGCCTTAGGGTGTCTGTGCACTCATTAGAGAGAGAAGACAGAGACAGTGAGAACTGGTCCAATGTCTAAGGGAATCTGAAATAATGGAAATCCCCCTGGGGGGATGGCCATGCTGCTATCCCTTCTCCTCTCTTCTCCTCCTGGGATCTTGGGCACATAAGCACATGTGTCTAGCATGAGTTTTAAGCCACCTGGTCTGGGACTCAAACCATAGTCGACCACGTAGTAGTCTAGTGATGTAACAGCTACTCCATCTGCTGGCCCCAGAAAGATAAATTTAATGCTAAGAATCAAGACATTTTTCTGAACTCTAGGTTATCTCTAATTTATTTAAATAAAGCAATACATTAAACTTGTAGTTAAACATGACATGTTGAAAACCCTTGATTAATTCTTCTCTCTACTAAGAACATAAAAGTTATTGTACGAGTGAAAAAATGTTTTAATGTTACACAGACAAATATAGAAGAAAATAAAATAGAAGACATAGAGAAGTTCTGGACAAACAACATCTCAAAGGCGAGGATAAAGGCATATGCCTGAAAGCAAAAGATCTTTATCATCTCTATCTCTATCCCTGTCTTTCTCTCTCTTGCTCCCTATCTCTGTAGCTATATCTATATCATATTTGTAGACTCATACCACATAGTGCATCACAGAATTTTAGGGGATTGTGGCAGCTGAAGATGTCTTCATGCTGAATAGGGGCACCTTCAGCTCCTCTCATCCATCCAGCTGTTAACCAGTAAATAAATCTGGTCATTAATTTGGACTAGGCTTCTGTGCTGGGTGCGACAGACCAAACCAGTATGGGGTTATTCATGCTAACTGAAACTAATTAGCTATACTCATGTAACAAATAGCTGAGTTTTGGTTAGTTAACAGCAGCCAAACTTTAGTCACACCTAGGTAGCCAGTTGATTCAAATGAGGCAAATGCTATAATCAATTAAGTTCTATATCTCATTTCTATTTTCTATCCAGAAATATTATCTGCCTATGTTGGTGGACAGAATCCTTTGAACCTTATTCTACTTCTGAGAGCTGCCTAATTTTAGAATTGTGAATAAAAGCCAATTAAAATCTTTAAATTAGCTGTAATTTTGTCTTTTTAACCAAACCAATGGATTGTGCCTTTTAGAATATTGAGAGGTTATTATCGGTCACTTAAAAAAAAAGACTATTAATGAAGTTTCTTAATCTGTAGGTTCTGCTAAACTATACCTGTGGGCAAGACAAAGCATATATAACCTTGCATATTGATGAGGATGACGTAAAAGATATATGTGAAGATTTCTCAATTGCCATACTATGTTAAAAGTAAATTAAAGTGAGCACAGCTGTTCCTGACAGAAGGAACCAAGTTATTCTATATTTATACATGGAGTCTTAAAGGCAGGCTTAACAACTTTGTAAACACTAGTAGAAGGTTTAAATTTTGGATTATTTTGCATGTGTAGCTGGTGGATTCCCTAGAATTAGAACTGATTATATTTGATGCATTCAACAAATAAATATTTGTTGAGACCCTCCTATTTCCTATGCACTATTCCAGGGATACAGCGCTGGATAAAAGAGACATCTCACACATCTTATGTTTGTCACTCCCTGGATTTTCCTAAGACCAGTATGGCCAGTGGAAGCAGTGGTTGCACACATTGTATATTAGGTCACTGGAAAAGTCATGACATATTTTCCTACCCAAGAATACATCATATTTTCGTGATGACCTAATACTTTACTCCAGGCAAAGAGGCATTACTGTATTGTATTAGTACAGTAAGGGGAATGCTTTCTCCATCATGGTTTTAACAAAATCGGAATTCTCAAACATTATTCTCTGGTTGCACTTTATTTGGCTTTGGTAACTTCATAGCTGGGGATTTTCACTAAATTCTAGCCTGTAACTGATACTAAGATGTGAAGCATGAAGCTCTTGAACAACTCATATTCAAGTTATTTACAGTATGTGGGTTTGCAAGTCAAAAGTGAAACCCTTGGAATGCCAGGTAGTGAATAGTAATGGATCTCCCATCAAGAAATGAAAATGTAATCATTGATGTTGAGATAAATTTGACTAAGTTTTCTGTCAATTATGCAATAATTCTGGGATTTCTATAGTGATCCTAGGCACTGAGTAAATAGATCACCTGTTGGAGCATTTTTCAACCATTAAGTTTAGGGAAAATATACATATCCTTTGTCTGTTTTTGCTATAGAGTGTATGTACTCATCAGAGAGAGTCAAAGAGCCAGTGAGAGGGAAATCAAGAAATCACCCTCCACAGGGTGGGGATATTAAGGTTACAAGTCAGTCAACTTTGAGTTCATCAAAAGGATTATCAGCTTGCTTTCTCTAATCTAATCACATGAGCCTAGCAGAGTATTTTTTTCTGAATGATGGAAGAAAAGAAAGTCTATGAAAATAAAATCATATGAAAAAGTGACCTTACAAAGGACTTTTAGGATCTGAGAGTAACCCACAGCCAATAGCCAGAAAGATAACCAGAATAACTGCAAGGAGCTGACTTCTACCAGTAACAAGGATGAGCCTAGAGGAGTTCCCAAGCCCCAGAAGAAAATGGAGCTGGCTGACACATCAGTTTTAAGTCTCTTGAGACCCCCAAGCAGAGAACCCAACTAAGCCCTTTTGGGTTTCTCACTATGGAACTGTGAGTGTATAAATGCGTGATATGTCGTCATGAACTGTGTGGCCATCCGTTACACAACAATGGAAAACGAATATAGCTGCCTCTCTAGTAGCTGGATAGTAGCTAAGTCTTTTCTACATGGCATTTATTTATCACAGCAAATCCATATGAGACAGATTCGTGTGACCACGTCACAGATGGGAAATAGAGGCCAGGATAGTTCATATGACTTATTTAAGGGCTGTAAGTAGCAGAGCTCAGGTTGGGAGTCATTAGCTGTTACTATAAGTGTGATCAGCTTTTCTACCCTGTTCTCAAATGTCTGGAAGCACGACTAGCAAGGATACCACCCATCCAAAGAAATGCCCCAAAGGAATGTTTGTTACCTCTGAACTGCCTGGCAATAGATTGAAGGTGAATCAGCCTTGAAGACTAATGTAATTTTTTTGTGATTCCTTCCTGAATCTAATGTAATATGACTTCATCTTAATTTCAATATTCCATTTCTAAAACATGAGTAACGAGCACTGCTTTTTCTAATAGTTGTAAGGTTTTTTTTTTTTTTTTTGGCAAACATCTGTCCTTCTGTGGATCATATTTTGCTTTAACTGTGTGGAATAGTGCTCTGTTCTAGGTAGCAGCTCAACTATTTGCAGTTCGATGCAATCGTTAGATTCTCTCCTCCCTCCTCATCACTAATTAAAGAGAGTAAGTTTCAACTTCTTATACACATGACATTCATGTTAGCTTTTTTCTTTTTTAAATACTTATTTTATTGAACTCTATTCATTATATTATGTACTTACTTATTTTAATTTGACCAGAGTGGGTAAGAATGTGTGTGTGTGTGTGTGTGTGTGTGTGTGTGTGAGAGAGAGAGAGAGA
>NW_006159555.1:8773271-8790665 GCF_000334495.1 Tupaia belangeri chinensis | reverse complement strand
GAGAGAGAGAGAGAGAGAGAGAGAAAGTGAGAAAGCAAGCTGCCAGGTCCAGGACTTGAGCTATGGTCTGCCATGTGGGATTCCAGTGCCCTTAACCACAATGCCACCTGCTGGCCCCCCTATCAGTTTTTAAATGTATTTTTTCAGAAGATTCTAGCTTAATTCACTTGAGGCTAATCAGAGTAATCTATTAAAACTTCTTTTTGGTTACCTGGTCCATAGGCATAATAATGAATTGAGTTATAACAATTCTGAGAAACACAAAATATAGTCAGATGGTACCATTTAATTCCAATTAAGACTCAAAAAATATCCTTATAGATCTGCATGTTTTAATACTGTTTTACTCTCTAATATTTGACTTCTCTTGTAATTAAATGATAACATTTGCTCTCTGAGTGATCTCAAACATATCTAGAGTGAATTCATATGTCTGCAAGAATAAAAATGTGCACTACAAAATTTAATATTGAGTCAGCAGGTGGCATGGTGGTTAAAGTGCTAGATGATTCTTATATGTTTGATGTGGTTCAAGTCAGAGACCTTGTGCCTTGAAAATCATGCTAGGTGTGTGTGGATGCGTATCCAAAATCTTGAGAGGAGTATGGAGGAGAAGAGATCGGTGTGGTCATCTCTCCATGGGGAGTGATTTCTTACTTTTTCTCTCACTGTCTCTCTCTCTTCTGTAAGCACATGCATTCTATGGCCGAAAACTCAAAATAATAAATAATAATAAATAAGTAATAACATAATTTGAGACAATGTTCAGACGTTTTACATAAGTGCTCAACTCTTTTTTTTTGTATACAAATAGTCTTTCTTTACAAATTGAGGGTTATTTTTATTTATTTTTTTGAGTTATATTATTTTCTCACACCAAAAAAGCTCTGGTTGGTGATCTGGCAAGTACTATGCAATTGAATTCTATAATATAGGGCATTTCCTACTCATACGGAGCATTTAAAAATCATTCTCCATTACAGATTATAATAAATAAATCTTAGTGTGTGTTTACTAAAAATATACACTACTCATAATTAAAGAAAAAATATTACTCTGAGTCCTGATGTAACGAAAATAACTAAGTATCTCTCTCTATTTTTGTTTTAAAATGTGTATTGTTTATTTATGGAACTATAATATAATCATAGCATCTGCAAAATTAATGATTATGATTTTCCTTATTTAATATTTAAACATAAGTACCTTCTCATGTTATCATAGTCTCCATAAGCTGTAGAACTGTATAATTTCTGACTTGGGGCTGTGTCTGCATCCATTAGTCATTTCATTCTTTTTAGGTATTCAGATTGTGGCCAGTTTTTCTCTACTACAATACTTGGATGAGTATTTATTTTTGTATAAATCTTGTTTGTATTTCTTCTATTTGTAGATAACGTCAGTTTTCATCAATTGCGATTCTGCTCCTTTTAAACTCGAAGTCTCCACTTATGCAAATCAACACCATTCATTTTATACTTCATCCTCTGGGAGCTTGACTCATGTAATCTCTTCATTTTCATTTTCTTGCAAACCAGCTTTCTCCATGGCCTGATATAGATGCCTCATCATCCAGTGATTAAATCCTGGCGTTCCTTTCACAGTCATCTCCATCACAATGTTTCCTGTTCTGCAGCATAACTAGTGATTAACTTTAATTACAATCATGACCACCTTATAGCAGGGGCCAAAAGGATGATTACAAATCATGTTTCATAATATTTTTCAGCAAGATCAAGCTCCAGAACAGCTACCTGGCTCAAATAACTAATTTGCATATTATTATACAGAATTTAAATGTACTTATTTTTTCAATTCTCACTCACTAGTCATCTTGCTACAGTTTAGAAAATGTATTGATTTAGTACCATGAGTCTGCAAGTGAAAGGGCAGCATTCCATTATTATCCAATTATAATTATGAGAAAAAAATTCTTCGTTATTTTCTATTCTGCCTGATTAATTGATAACATTCATAGGACATCAATACATCATTAGAAAATTTTTATAAGATTTAATTACTTAAATCGACCCAGTAATAATTATTATAATGTATTGAATTGTACTACTAGTCTGGTACTATGCTAAATTTAACATCTTATGTAATCCTTACAAGAACATTCTGAGTCAGTATTTTAAATATGAGAACATAAATTCAGAAAAGTTAGACAACTAACTAAGGTCATTTTGTTGGCGAGTAGCTGAGTTCAGATTTGAACTCAGGGTTCTATCACCTTCTGCGCCAAAACTCTAAGCCTCTTGTTTCCTATATAAATTTAGGGGTTCTTTGCACAGAAGGTTGTATCTTGCTATGAACAGTGTATGAAGGTAATAGTCTTGTGAGTTTACTTGGTTACTCATTTTAAAAACGTATTTATGGAGAACCCACCCTGTGACAAACACTAAGCATCATTTGTATAATAACTTCATTCAGTGTTGAGTTCCTTGCTTTATAGCTGCATAAAGAGGTAGATAAAATGATTTAATACAGAATATACATTTATTCTTTGGACATGATCTCTAAGTCTTTACAACAGAAGCTTCAAAATGAAAGGTTATTTTAACTGAAGGAGAAGTTGAACAGATATGAGTTTGAACATCTGAATACTCTGAAGTTTGAGCCCTACTCACAGAAAGCTCTATTCACTGAAGATTGGACCAGTCTCATTTTCAGTGACTTAGGAAAAAGCAAAAGTCCAAACATGAAGTAGAAGTTTTTTGACTGTGATGCAGTTACCCACAGAAATGTAAGCACAGCTGCCTAAGGTATTCCAGAAAGTAGAGGCTGTTCACTCTCAAGGTACATGCTACCTGCACTGGGGAGTCAAAGAAGGTGATAAATTTGATAATAGAGAAGTCAAAATGAAGAGTTAAAACCAAACTGCTTGGCCAGATATATGTTCCAGGCCTCTAATCGTATTTTCAACAGGAAAAATAAATTTATGTTCTTACTATATCTTATAATATCATAAATCAGATATAGAAGGAGAAAATGTATGTCTTCTTCTCCTTCTTCCCGCTTCCCTTTCTTTTTCCTTTGGAAAGACTTTAGTTTATAGTCTATTTATCGAGGCTTTAGCCATATATTATCTAAAAACTGTAAGGAAATATATATGAAAAGGTAAAAGAAAATAGTAATAAATTAGAGAAAATAATAGGGAAGGAGAAAGTATACAAGCATGTTTTAAAATCTCTGATCCTATTAAATACTTCATTGATTTAGATTGCTCATTCTCATAAGGCATTAAATGAATACTTAATAGGTCCAGGGCTAGCCACATAGCCTTGTGGTTGAGGAAGCCGGATCTCACATGATCAACTGCCGTTCAAATTCTTGCCCTGCTGGTTTAAAAAATATGCTGGGTGTTTGTGGACATGTGCCCAGGATTCTGATGGGAAGGAAGACTGGAAGAAAGGGTATTGCCGCAAGATCATGCCCCATTGGGGGTTGACCCTAAAATAGAACAGTTTCATATGATTCAAGCTAATAATAATATAAGCACAAACTAATAATAATAATAGCACAATAATATAATAATGTAATATTATCTCACTATCTATAATGGAGCATTTTAAATACTTTTCCAACTCTGAGAGGTATCAGAAAGTTGCCTTTCCAAATGAGATGGGGGCACACCAAAACATCTTCCCCATCTGGTGAATACATTAATGAGATCAGTTCTCTCACTTGGAGATATATTCGAATTTCAGCTAAGACCAAGACAAATTAAATGGTTCTCTGAGGCCCTGAGAATTGAAATCATAAGGGACCTCAATTTCCTATGAAGCCAAACAATTAGTTCATTTTTAAACACCATTAGGTATTGAGTTGATATATATGTGTGAATAGTGTGAATAACTTTGGTAGTATTTACACACTTTTATTAGATTGTTGTAGCAGAATAAATGAAGACTGACTGTAATCAAGACTTTATGAGACAGATAAAATGTTGGTGCATTTCCATTTTGATTTAAGCAAGCATATCCCTTTCAATTTTTTTTTTATTATGAAGCCTACAAGAGGATAAAATGGGTTTTATCCAATTTACCAACTTAAGATGCAAATATGATGACATCTCTTGTAATTCACAATATTTAACAATTTCTATCTTTACTACTATTTGTTAAATAATAATTGCTGTATTATAATTATTTGCTAAATATTGCCCTCTGCTCTAATTTTCAAAATATTCAGTATCTTCTGAAGACTATACAATCCCTATTCTTATTTGCAAAGTTTACTTATTTCTTTTATGAGTAGAAGAGGGGAGAGAGAGAGAGACAGAATTCCCAACAAAGTCCTGCAACTGTAATCCACCTCCAGTTTCAGCCAGTTGCAGGTAATGGGTGTGTGCATGGCGTACTCAGCAGACTCCCCAGATATAAACATGGGACCTTCCAAAGTGGGTCAGCCTCTCAGAGTGTTGTGTTTTAGCACTGTACCACCATCTAGTCCCTCAACTTTCATTCTTAATCCCACTGTTCATTTGATGATGGAGAAACCTTCAGGAAGGTTTAATTGTGATATTAAATTTCACAAGAGAAGTGATCCCAGTCTTTATTCCATTCTCATGTTTCTCTCCGCAAATTTACCCACCTCTAAAAGCCTGCTCCAGAAAATTGAGAGAAGGTGGAGGTTTTTTACAAAGGACCCCATTTATTTAGAGTAGTGTGTTTTCTCTAGAGAGTTACATGAGAGGGGCAAATCAAGTGACTATTTCCCTTGAAATTCTGCCCCAGGTTGAAGGATTATATTGATTCACACATGTATATGCTGACCAAATTTCTCACTAAAACTCCTGCCGTTTTAGGGTTACACGAAAGAGCATGTGTTTGATAATGGTAATCATATTCATTTACAAAGAGACTTCAGCCTCCCATAGGTACGAAGTTACAAATACTCTCATCAATGATAAATACTACTAATTAAAATGCCTTTTTTCTTTCAACATAAAATATAATGACTTATATCTCAATAAAGTAAAAAAAAAAACAGATCCCCAGCATCATTGCTGGAAGAAGTTACCTGAGATCGTTAATTCCTCACTTTCTTGTTCTATTCACCAATCTCTCAAGATTATTTCTACTTTTCTCATAGAAGTTTGTAGTCAAGTGTTCACCTCAATTGACATCATTTTTTTTTCTGACTTACCAAGATGCTACTGTGTAGTTTGCTTTTGTGAATCTTATGGGATAGAATGGCTACTGTGTTGTTCTAACATAGCCATGGTGCAACAGCTTGCATACAAAGAGAAGGTGGCCTGTTTCATATCACAGAGGTCATTAAAGCAGTCTTCTTACCTTTCTCCAAAGTTACCTTCCTGAATATGAGTGAACATAGCTACATGCAGTATATTCTGCTCTTTCTTGTTTCTTATTCTAATGTTTCCCTTCTGTGTACACCACGCTTCAGAAGATGTCACATTACTTATATTAGGATGTCTTAAATAGCAAATAACTTTCAGCTTAAAGTTAACATTCTCTAATATTCTTTTTAACTAAAGAATTCAAAATGTCTCTAAAGTTCAAATAAAGTAAAATGCCTAGTCTGGTACTTAAAATAAAATGGTATGTCTTTTGGATTTTGCAACCTAGTCCACTGAGACAGAATCTTTTCACTTGATGTTGTGGAATTCATATTTGCTAAAAATGGAGTAGCTCCCAGGAGTTGTTACAAAGGCTTATGCAGTTTGTCTGTGCTTATTAGTATGTGTATCTGTTGAAAAGGAGGAAGTTAGGTTTAAAGGGACAAGGTTAAACCAGGTTGAGTCAAAATAACATTGCAAGACACATCATATTTTGCTCTTTAATGTGAGGAAAAATTCATGAACTGAGTGCATATGCAGCTAGATAGATCTAAACTAATTGTCATCACTGTACTATATTCATATTGTCCCTGAAGATTTCGAGTTTCGTTTCACAAATTTGGAGTGCTGGGATCTTTTTAGAGAAGTCCACCAACTTAACAGTGCTTGTTTAACAGCAAGTTATCAGAGGTCTACCGGTCATTTTAAAGTGAAGGTATTTTTCATTTACATAGCTGCCTGGGTATTCTGCTTCAGTAATACACTGCCTGGGTGATTGCATTTGCAAATGTATTAGAATATTTAGTTAATGTATGCTCTCCTAAGCATGGATGGGAGAAAAAAACCCAGGCTGTTTTTAAACCTAATAGACTTTGAGAACCTGGAATATAATGTGAAGCTCAAGCCCCTAGGGATATGAGTTCTGCTACAGCCAGTCACAAACTGTTTTCTCCTGTAGAAATCTTCCACAGGAATAGCTGCAGCCCGAATACTGGCTTGTCAGAAAGTCAAAAATTGTCAAGAAGTGATTTCAAGACAGTAGAGTATGAGTTTCCTGCTTCTTTTCCTCCAAAAGATTTCTATATAATATGGCCTCTATTTACCTCTTGTTTTCTCTGTTCATTTTCTCTCCTTTAAGAATAATTATAGCTCCAAAACTCTAAATATATATATATATATATGACCCTCAAATTTATTTCTCCAGATGTGAAGTTTAAAATCAGACAGACTTGGGACCAGCAGATAGCGTAATGGCTATGTCGCTGGACTCCCATGTAGTCGACCACGGTTTGAATCCCGGACCTGGTGGCTTAAACTCACACTGGGCATGTGTGTTTGGGTGCCCAAGATCCCAAGAAGAGAATGGAGGAGAAGGGATTGCGGTGTGGTCATCCCCCCTGTGGGGTGATTTCTCGCTTTCTGAATCTTTGTCTCTCTCTGTCTTTCTGGCGAGTGCACGTGCCCTATAGCAAAAACCTCTCCAAAAAAAGAAAAAAAATTCAGACAGATTTGATTTCAAATCTAGGATCTACTACTTATCAGCTGGGTACATTTTTAAATTTGATGAGTCTCATTTTTCTCATATTTAAAATGAGGACGACGATGCCAATCTCACAAGTTTGTAATAGATTAAATAAGGTAATACAAGGACAGAACTTAATGTTATGCTCAATAAATGTTCTTGTCACAATCATTATTGTTGTGGTTTAAGTTACTGGATTTTTTTTTTTCCTTAGAGAAATTTTTACTATAGGGTGCATGCCCTTAGTAGATAGAGAGATAGAAAGAGAGAAATCGCCCCCTGTGGGAATGGCTATGCCACAGTCCCTTGTCCTCCATTCTCCTCTTGGACTCTTGGGCACACATGCACACACACCCAGTGTGAGTTTTAAGCTTCAGGGTCCGGGCCTTGAACTGTACCGACTATGTGGGAGTCAAGCGACATAACCATTTACACCATCTGCTGGTCCCAGCTACTGGATTTTCTTGAAGGCTACACATTTATAGGTCATCTTCTGTAATCTTGGAGGAGAACTTTTCACTGCAATGAAAAGTTCGCATAATCATATCTGTAACAGAGCCCACCTACCAGGAGGAAGTATTAACTCCAAAGGTTGGAATCATATTTAAGGCTATAAATCTGAATCTGAGTTCCTACTGTCCTTTCTACAGGTGCTAGTGCACATGTCTACTCTGCCATGGGAGCTGTCAGAGAGAGGACAGTCTATTCCATAAGAGAGAAATTTTTATGCCAAGTTGGTTGGGTCTTTGGAGGTTAGATCTCTGATGTTCCATACATAGCCACCTCCCCAAAGTACAAGTGTGCCCCACGAAAGCTGGATTGGGTGCTACCATTTTTATTTCTCTTTCCAATACTCCTACTCCTCCATGACTGAGTTCAGGAGCCAGTGTACAAGCCTGCCTTTTCATATGTCAAGTGTAATTTTAGTTCAGAGATTCTGTTATCCTTGCCTGTCACTGCGCATTGGGTAGCGTCACCTGGCCTACCTCAACAGATTGTCCTAACTTTACATTTTAGTATCTCATTTTCCTCCCTTTCAGTAGGCCCCTGGGCTCCATATGCAAATTATACACCTCCTGTCCAGAATTCTGAACATCAAGATGGGAGAGCTGTTTTACTAAGACAGAAAATCAGCTCCAAGTGCACATTCTTATTTGATCTCTAAACATAGAAACTTCTAGCATAATTTTCATGCTCCAATTTATCACTCTTCTATATTATTTCATTTAATTACCAAGTAAATGTGATGTGAGGGAAATAATACTTTATTTTATAGGTAAGGATCCTGAAGCATGGTTTGGGAACATGCTCAGTCACTTAACTAATAAAGTGAGCTGGGAACTGAACTCAGGTATTACAAATCTGGCAATTATTTTTAGAAAAACTGAAGAAGATTTATTACTTCTCTGTCTTTTGGTTAAGATCAAGTGTAGAGGGATCAGCAAATGGTGTAATGGTTACATCACTGGACTCCTACATAGTTGTCCATGGTTTGAGTCCCAGACCTGGCAGCTTAAAACACACTGGGCACATGTGCATGTGTGTCCCAAATCATGAGAGAAGAATGAAGGAGAAGGGAATGTGGCATGGCCATCCCCTCTGGGAAGTGATTTCTCACTTTATCTCTCTCTCTCTAAAAAAAAAAAGAATGAAAGATAAAGTGTAGAATTATAGGAGACCATTTTTCCTTTGGTCATATTGAAAGTAGTAGTTTATACATGAGAAATACAGTTTCCTGCTTTTTATTTTTATTTGAATAATTTTAAGATTTTATGTATACACATACACATGCACATTTTTTTTTTTTGGAGAGATTTTCACTGTAGGGCGCGTGCGCTCGCCAGACAGACAGAGAGAGACATAGAGACAGAAAGCAAGAAATCACCCCCCAGGGGAGATGGTCACGCCGCAATCCCTTCTCCTCCATTCTCCTCTCGGGATCTTGGGCATGCACGCACATGCGCCCGGCGTGAGTTTTAAGCCACCGGGTCCGGGACACGAACCGTGGTCGACTATGTGGGAGTCCAGTGACATAGCCATTACGCTAACTGCTGGTTCCCCACACGCACATATTTTTAAAAAGCAGACTGCCTTGCTGAAATAGCTAAGTGTCGGCATTGACTGAGCCGACATAGAGTGCTGTATGTTAACATAGAGTACTTTATGTTAGTAGAGGCCAATATGAAGGAATAATATCAGAATACTCATACTACCTCCTGTCAGTCACTACTTAGGGAAAACCCAAAGTTCGTTCCCCTGCTTGAGTCAGGATTACTTGCTCTGAACTTCTGGAACTTCTAACCCTAGAGTCCAGTACTCACTCTACTTAGACATCAGTCTTCTATGTTGCTTGAAGTTTGATGAAGAGGAATTCCAAGTGAGACAGCAATGTTACCGATGGAATTGAATATAGAAATTAATGCTGCACTAAGGAATGGTCAGCATGTTAATATGAAGCAAAGGTTTACTTTAAGTCTCTGCTAGAGTGTACTAAGTTGAGTTTTTAAATCATTCCTATTTTGATAGTATACCCTATTGGAAAGTTATTCAAGTGACACCACACTGTTCCACAGCAGGACTGGTAGTTGTAAAAGCTAATTAATGAATACTTTATGAACAGAGTACGCAACATAACTTTAGTAATAGGTAATCATATTCAATTATTACTCATCCATTCGTTCAACATCTGCTATTGATAGACTTTTCTATATCAGCATTCTACTAGTTGGTGGGGAAATCATAGTAAAAACAAAAATTATACTTAAACATATGTATATTATTTTATAGAAAATCACATAGCTGAATTTAATATTAAAAAAGTCTTGATGGGACCAGCAGTTAGTGTAATGGCTATGTTGCTTGACTCCCACATAGTCGACTGTGGTTTGAGTCCCGGACCCGGTGGCTTAAAACTCACGCCGGGCGCGTGTGCGTGCATGGGCAATGGAGGATAAGGGATTGCAGCATGGCCATCCCCCCTTGGGGGGTGATTTCTCATTTTCTGTCTCTCTGTCTCTCTCAGTCTGGCGAGCGCACACGCTCTATAGTGAAAACCTCTCAAAAAAAATCTTGATAACTTAAATAATTTTGTATATTTTAGTTTTCACTTTATTCAAGCAGAGAAAGCAGAAGTGTAATGTTTTAGTACATTTATCTAAATTTGAGCTGAAAAAAAAAAACCAGAATAAATACCAGACAGGAATGTCTCCATCCATGCATTCTTTGGCCTTATATCTTAGACTGACAATCAGAGATATGAGGATGTGTGCATTGTAGAATTCAAATCATCAATTCAAGGAAACAGAATAATGAATCATAAGCTACCACTATGTAATACTCCAGATTAAAAAAAAAAATTAGTATTTACCTGGACCAATGTTAATGAAAAACTTTAAGGGGGAAGAAATTATGATTTATTTTCAATAGCAACATAGTACCGCTAATAGCAACTACAAAAATTGAATAGAGTATTTTCTTTTTTTAAAAATTTTTTTAGAGGTTTTTGCTATAGGGCGTGAGCGCTCGCCAGACAGACAGAGAGAGACATAGAGACAGAAAGCGAGAAATCACCCCCCCAGGGGGGATGGTCAAGCCGCAATCCCTTCTCCTCCATTCTCCTCTCGGAATCTTGGGCACGCATGCACACGTGCCCGGCGTGAGTTCTAAGCCACCGGGTCTGCGGTCGTGGGAGTCTAGCGACATAGCCATTACGCTAACTGCTGGTTCCCAGTGTTTTCAAATTTGTATGTTTATAAGTGCTTTGTAATATAACTTTGTGACTTTTCCCAAAACATAGAGATATATACTAGAGAGGTAAAATAATTAGAGAGGAGATGACACATGCCAAAAGGCATGAAGAGATCCAACATTATGAGTCATGAAGGGGAGATAAAAGCAAATGGGAAAAAATGAAATGATCCAAGAAACATAAGAAGAAAAATGTTCTAATGTGAAGGTAAAACTTGCCTTAAAAATGTCTTACAATGGTCCCAGGAAAATTAAAGGAACAAAATCAATCTATGAAAAAAAAAGTTATACAAAAGTCTCAAGATTATCAATGAGTAGTGCTTAAATAAAAAGTGTAATATAGGGAACCAGCAGTTAGCGTAATGGCTATGGTCGCTGGACTCCCACGTAGTCGACCGCGGTTCGTGTCCCGGACCCGGTGGCTTAAAACTCACGCCGGGCGCGTGTGCGTGCGTGCCCAAGATCCCGAGAGGAGAATGGAGGAGAAGGGATTGCGGCGTGCCCATCCCCCCTGGGGGGTGATTTCTCGCTTTCTGTCTCTATGTCTCTCTCTGTCTGTCTGGCGAGCGCACGTGCCCTATAGCAAAAACCTCTCCAAAAAAAAAAAAAAGTGTGATAAATATAGATTAAAATATAGTTACAGGGCCAGCAAGTGGAGTGGTGGCAAAGACAGCTGGATCCCACATAGCTGACCACTTGGTTTGAGTCCCAGGACATGGTGACTTGGAAAACACACTGGGTGCATGTGTGTGCTTGCCCAAAATCCTGAGAGGAGAATGGAAGAGAAGAGATTATAGCATGGCCATCTTCCCTGGGGGGTGATTTCCCACTTTTCTTTCTCTCTGTCTGTCTCTCTCTAGCAAGTGCACCTGCACTATAGCAAAACTAAAAATGTGTGTGTGTGTGTGTGTGTGTGTGTGCGCATCTATAATATATTTACAAATGATAATTCAAATGCTACGAGTAATTTTTTTTTAATCACCATTGAGTGCATGTATTTGTTAGAGAAAGAGAGAGAAGGCAATCCCAATTATTTTTCCTCCATTTCTTTATCCCATCAGGATTCGGGAATGCATGCACATGTGCTTGTCATGTTTTTCAAGCTTCTCATGTTGAGATTCAAACTGTGGTTGGCCATGTGGGATACTGCTCCCTTAAACACCATGTTACAGAGGCAGGCAATGAGTAATTCTTAAATGAAAAGATGCTAATATTATAAACACTATTAAATACTAAAGTGGACCAAAATTCTGAGACTGTCTATCTAATAAGAAAACAAGTGAGAATGGAAAATGTGAGGAAGTAAAATTTGTGTTTCCATTGACATAGGTAAGAGTAAATGCATGCGCACACACACACACGCAAAGAATAAATGCTCTAATTTATTTATTTTTGTCAGTAATCAGAAAATGTTGGTTCTAATACTCAATACATTAATATAGTATTAATTACTATTATTGCTTAATTTAATGTTTGATAATTTCTTAGTTTCTTGATTATTAATTTTCTACATTAATATAATACGATAAAACATATATACCTTTAAAACCAGGCTCAAAAATATAAAAAGTAAAATTATCCTCACAATATTTGACATCTGATATAAATAGTCTTATAAAGAAAGAATACTACATAAAATTTATTAATAGATCTAAAACTGTAAGACTTACTTGTATTCACATAGAGTTTTCAATCTTGAAAATTTAATTCCAAGCAAAATGAAACTTACTTGTATTCACATAGAGTTTTCAATCTCAAAATTTTATTTCCAAGCAAAATGACCAATTTCAATGCCAGTTTCAATACTCAACACTGAAGTAAACATGTAATTACAAAAAATATATATACAGAGAGGTTTATGGTTTAGAAACCTAGTATTCAGTGTTAAAGGGTTAATTAAGCAAAGTACGATGTAGGCTCTGCTGAAAGGCAGCCGTTTTAAAGAATGATGAAGATCTGTGTTTCTTGAAGTGGAGAGACCCACATAACATGTTATTTAATGAAAAATACTGGAAAATGACATGTGTATTATGAGCTCACTGGTGCAAACAATAGAGAAAATTATGTGCAAGATGTGTTTGCAAAAATCTTTTAGAAGGAAGAAGTAGATACAAAAAATACCAGGGGATTTTCTCCTGGTATTTTTCAGTTTTCTGTATTAACTTCCTAAGATTATGTATGTATTTTTGTAAAATAAAACTATCAATTCACATTCAAGTACTATTAAAAGGCACCTAAAAGTGTAAATGCAAGGCCAGGCTAGGCTATATGGTAGATCAAAGTTTGATATTCTTTATTAAGAATTTTTGCAAGTCATAAAATAAAAAGGCAAACATTTTATAAAAAATTGTGCAACAAAAAATTAGAAATCAAAATAGGAAAAATACAAATGAGGAGTAATAGCAAGTCTTCAATAAATAGAAAAAGAAATAAATAAATGGATGAATAAATGAAATCTTTAATTGATAATAAGTTTGACATAAAGGAACTCAAAAGATATTTTAAGCTAAAAAAAAAAAAGCCTGAGTGCAGTATCCACTGGTGATATACTTTACAAATGCAAATTAAAATAGCAAATAAAGTTTTGCCTTTTTTATATTTCAAGGACTCAGAAGTTTACACACTAACAGCCAATGCTAGCAGAGGTGAGAAGAAACTGACATCCTCATACTTTGTTGCTGAGAACATAAACTATTAAAAATACTTAAAGACAAATTTGCCTGTTTATGAAGCACTATTCTGAGTACCATTAATTATATGTATTTTATAAAGATGTATGAAAGTATGCTCAGTGGAAGATAATTTATAATAAATAAAAATGAAAAAGACTTTAAATGTCAAAATAAGTTATGTCATCCTTTGTGTAGGTAGAGTTTTGGAAGATGTTTACAGACACTTGAAACATTTTTACAAAGCACTGAGTCATCAGAAGAGTCATGACACCTTTTTTCATAGAAAAACACATCATGATTTTCCTGATGACCCAATATTATTAAATGAGAAATTAAAATAAAGGTAATGTGATCTAACATTTTATTTATGCACACTTTATGCATTCATAAAAAACTAGAAGGATAAATGCCTCCATATTATCTGCATTTATATCTGGGTGATGGGATAACTGCTGGTTCTGTGTATGCTAAGGGCTCTTTGCATTTTCTAAGTTTTCATAAAGAATGCATTTTACTTTGGTAATAAAAAGAAATACCTCTATAAACATTACAAATGTATAATAAAATGAAACTGAGGATGGTAAGGTGGAAAAAATTTTAGGGCACATTTGTTTTTATTCTCTCAGAATTGCCTGGGGCTTTGCTGGGATATAGATGCATTATGCTTCATGCCTAAATGTTAATGGGTTTATGTACAAAATGAGTCTTTAAATGCCTACAGAGGTCATTATTCCCAATTGCCACAAGGTAAAGAAGTTTTTGGAATGTGATAGTTGACATTTTTGAACCCTAATTAAGGACCAGGCAACATCTTAAGAATTTCCATGGGTTATCTCATTTTATTCACATACCAGATCTAAGAAAAAGATATTTTTATTATCCTCATCTTTTCAGATGAAGAAAAATGAATTTAAATAAATCACGTGCATTAAGTTCAATATCTAGTACATGGGAGAGGTTGGATTTGAATTCAAGTGATCTAACACTCTCATGATGAATAGTTACAAAAATCCTTTTGCTTCTTAAGATTTAGTAATTCACTTTCACTTTTTAAAATTTAAGGCTAATCGTGCAGAATGTCTACAGAGAACTGACAGAGAACTCATGTTGTGTTTAGAGTCTAGAGGAGAGAATAATCGAAACTGACATGGCTGCCTCAAATCACTCTGACATGGAATTCGTTAAGGGAGATTTTGAAGCCAATTTGCTCTGGGACTACACGTATGAGGCAGTGTCCTGTCAAAGTGCCGTCCAATCATGCCAAGTCTCTCAACAGTTCATTTCAAGAGACACCTGTCAAAAGGATAGACCAGCAACCTGGCATTCTTACAACCACATGAGGAAGAAAAATGTTTATCTCTCAAACACAGCTTTTATATTTTTATTTATACATTTTTAAGGGTGATGACTAGTTTCACCCTGTAGGTCAGAAGATGGAATATGAGCTTCAATACTGTGTAAATTTCTTGTAAGTGGGAGCTTGTTTGAGAAAAGTATTACCTGCCTTGAATATAAATGTTAAAGCTTCTCTACTCAAATGTAAATAGCCCATTTGTTTCTCCTTTCTGACTATTCAAATTTGACCTTAGCAGATGTTAAATTAATGTTAGAGAATGCCAGTATTGTATGAAAGCAGCTATGATTAGAACCTTGAAGCTGTATAATTATGAGCTTTCTTTTATGAAGTTAATATGTCCAGGTGAATTAAAAATCTTAGGAAGGCCAAAAAGAAAAAGACAATAGTACTAACTCACATATTAGCTGAAAACAAACAAATGCAGTATTTTTTTGTTTTCTTTTGACTCCATCCAGCGGCATTTACTGAGAATTTAGTTGGATTCTGAAAAGCAATGATACATTACCCAGGGACCTTGGTAATCAGTGGCTCAGAGTTCAGATAAATGTACAAATATGTAATCTAATAATTAAACATAATGTGTGTCCTCAAACCCTGTTGAGAATGAGGTGGGTTACAAACATGCACATACACAGTGAGATGAAATTTAGGATAGCTCTAAATTGTATTAACATGGCACAAAAGAGCAGAAGCACGATCGCCTAGACATTTGGGGACATAAGAAAGGCTTCCAAGAGGAGGCAAAGTTGGAGCTAACGTTCCAAAATTACATGGAAAGAGAAAGAAAAAGTAAAAAGGACAAGAAGGAGGAGGAGGAGGAAAGGGAAAAATGGGAGGAGGAAGAGTAGAAGGACTAGGAAGAAAAGGCACAAAAGCATGAAATTAACTTGCTTACATTTCTACAAATGAGGCTTGCTGTGTGGTTTGGTGAGGGAATATAAAATTGAAATATCTGTTTTATTTAATATTCAATTAGTTTTCAGTGCTCCTGCACCTTTTCTCTGTTCAGTTCTTGTTGTTCCCATGGCTGAATTTTAAGCACTGTTACACTTGCTTATAGCAATTAAATCAGAATCTGTGGAAGTGGGGCCAGAGAACTGGTACTTTTGCAAAGCTCTGTAGGATATTCTCGTGTGCTCCTGGATTGAGAACTGCTGGCATAAACAGACTGAGGAAAGTAGAAACAGCCATGATCATATCATAACATCCAATGCTACTTAAAACAAACAAACAAACAAACAAACAAACAAAAAGAAAGAAAAGAAAAAAGGAAAAATTATAATTAGAGCACCTAACACCTAATCTACTCTTTTAACACATTTTAAAATGTGCAATATGCTATTGTTAACTATAGGCAAAATGTGATACAGAGGGTCTCTAATAGAACGTTTCCCTTTGCTCAACTGAAACTTGCTGCTTATTTAATGCTGCTTAACAAAGACATGTAACTAAGAGATTTGACAAACATTCTGTGCTAATACAATTTCTAACAAGTAAAATAAGACCTTTCTCATTTTAGAATACCAGAAATAGTAAAAAAGAAATTCGGGCTCTTATTTGTGAACATGTTGCCACTGATTTCCACTCAGGAACCAACCAGAACTCTGTAATGGTGTTCAGAGGATTCAGTCTCTTGCTTCATAAGCTGGGCTCCATTCGATAATTTTTATAAAATCGACGTAGGAGGGCCAGACGAAGGCAGTATCTATGGAACATCACCTAGTTACATGTGCAAAGACAGCAGGAAATATCAGACCACAGTGGCCTCTGTCACCCAAATCAGCCTTGTGGAAGAATCTGCTGTGGGTAGGTGTATGTCTGATCTCATTTACTGGCTTTGTACAGATACGCTTATTCCCTTCACAGGATCACTTTCCAATCAGTGATATCACTTGGGATTCTGGGGATTAGGAATGGATGGTGCCTGAAAAATGAATTATAAAGGGTAAAAGAGGACATGAGAGATGCCATTAAAAAGAAAAAGGTTAATACAGACTTTCTTGATCTTCACTTCTTTCTAAGAATGTCACTACGGATATATCACTTCTTATATTCATGCATCGTAAGAAAGCACGTCAGCAAAAAAAAAAAAAACCCTTTTTGTTGATACAAATCCTTCTCTGAAATTCCCAAATATTAAGAGAACTATTAGAAAATAATCTTGAAGCTAAAAGCCCAAAATCAAGGCTTTCCACTTGTCACAGAACTTGAAGACATTCTACTAGTTTTTAGATGAGACCAGATGGAAGAAATAGACCTCTAGTTAATTCTCACAATCCCTTCCTGAAGCAGCAGCGGTAGTAATAAAAAGCAGACAAGATCTTGACAAATGCGACACACAGACTTTAATTTGCAGGGTCAGAGCATGTGGCAGTCTATCCAGGGAAGCCTTTTCACCAACAGGAATCTATAGCCCCAGGAAGCAGCGACAAGACCAAGACCACAGTGAGAATCTGCTGGCGTATGGAGTGGCATGCTGCCTGCTGAGCAGGGGATAGTACATGGTTTTTCGGTGGAGCATTTAAGCCTGATGTTTTCAAATTCTTTACAAGGATAGGCATCTTTTGACCCAGAAACTCAGCTTCAAGGAATTTATCCATAGAGAGGATCCTGGATATACGCGAAGATTCGGCTACATCGCACTGCCCTAGTATCACAGAAGTAGAAACAACTCTTGGGAACAAAATTAAGAAATTTAGGAAAGTCTGTGGCGCAAGCAATACACAAGATTGGGTCACGGTCTTGGTGGGGGGCGTGCCTTACTAAATCTGGCGATATTTCCTCGATATTG
>NW_006159555.1:8761793-8773260 GCF_000334495.1 Tupaia belangeri chinensis | reverse complement strand
AGGGGGGGCAGTTTCTCAAGGGAGCTTGTGCTGAGTGCTCTGAGTGGTCCAGTGTGTTTGCATGAGGGTACATCACCAAGCGCCCCCGCTATTTCAGGGAGCCTGTCAATGCTGTCCGTGGGGTGGATACTGGTTGTCGAACCCGTCCTGCTCTTCTGAGTGGGCTCTTCTAACCCGGAGCCGGATATCCGGCTGGCGCTTCTGCGGCCTGGGTCTAGGGGCCTACCAGTAGCAACCCAGGCAGGGCAGCAGAAGCTGTAGTAGCTTCTCAAAACCAGCTCCACAGGCTCTCCGAAATCCGCACAGGCGTATGAAGAAAATGGCAGATGATATTGATATCGAAGCAATGCTTGAGGCCCCTTGCAAAAAAAGTTGCCTAACGATATCTCACCTCTGTTCCTGTGACTTCACCTTTGATTCCAGTGTGAACCGTCAATTATAAGAGAACAAATTGAGTAGGTGAACCGTCAATTATAAGAGAACAAATTGAGGTGTGTTAACACCCATGAAGACCGTAGGAAAAAAAATACTTTGCCTTTAAAGATGAGATCTTCTTACATGGAAGAGGTCAAATCCAGTTTTAGAAAAACACTTGTACTTCGGAGGCCCTATAACCAAAATATCCAAAGGCCCAGCTCAGTGGACCATTTACTTCAGTGATGTTCAGTACAAAATTCTGCTGCCACTAAAGACTTTGGAAAATCCCCTTTTAAGTTGTAACAGGATTTGACTAGTAGTGTAGATTTTGATAACCCTTCTTTACTTAACAGAAATGGTCTTCGAAGCTGGAATTCAAGAAAAAATGTAAAAAATATGACACTTAAATACTGCATATTTTATTATTTAAAATGATACTTGAAAGGAGTAATAGTTTGAAAAATACTATCAAGTTGCTTGTGAGTAAAAAAGCATGCCATATTTAATATCAGGTGTACAAAATAATATAAAGTGTGTATACGTTCTGTTTTTGAAAGTTCTTTTTATTTAAAGATGCATGTTTTGTCCTTACTCTTGAAATCACGTATGTCTTATAACTGATGTCACAATATTTTGGCAGCCACCAGGCAAGAGAGTGAGTTGAGACATGGCTGTCTTTATCTGTTCCCGTGGGAAACGTTGTGCATAAGGGGTGCTGGTTCAATGAGTAGTACCTAAGGAATGTTTGTGGGTAGTATCTCAGGCATTTAACATTTAAATATACATTCTTAATTGTTGCGAAAAATGTCTCCAAAACTATTACATTGGGATGAAACATTGAAAATAAAAGTACTGTTTGTGCAGCGCACCCAGTTACACACATAGTAATACAGTTAAAGACATAGAAACTGTTACCCAAAAAGGGTCCTGGAATTTTCAAAAATGTCACTCAGGTACCAAACTTCATGTGTTGAAATCTTCCAACAGAGTTGCAAGAAATGATGTTTAATGTTCTGTGGAGGTAATGAAAAGAAACAAAAAATCCGGCTTTTAATGAGCTTGGAAATGGAATAAAAATTCCAATATTCTTATACTTCCTTTGAATTGAACCACTGGGTATAAAGGGCCTCAAAAAGCCAAACTCCTGATGAGAAATTAGGAAAAGCAGTTTTCATTTCTGTTGCTTGTGGTCAGAGTGGTCTCTCAATATTTTAGTCTCGAATTGTGAGGGAGATTTTGATTAGAATTTTGTCATATAAAAGAAGAAAATGTTATAAAGGTGCATGGATGTATTCAATGTTTTTCTGTCACATTTTTCTCTACTAAATGTAAAAATTTTTTTCCTAAAATGTTCTCATTGAATCATGAGGTAATGTCATGTAAAATGGAATATGAAAGATAATCATGTTTTAGAATTAAGAAAATGTATTTTATTTGTATTTTTTATATATACTCAGCCATCTTTTCATCCACATAGCAAAAATATTATAATATTATATACCAAAAATATGATCATCTCTCAGCGATGAAATTTTATTTTTAACTTTTTTCCTTTTTTCTTCAGTGTGTTCCAAATTACTTTAAAGGCTTAGAGTTATTCAAAGTTAAGACTTACTTGTCTAACTTTTTTAAAAAATAATTTCTTCTGTAAGCAAGTCTTAATTTTTATCTCACATTTTAATCTTATCACATCACTTTTGATCCACCACTTATTAGAGTTCAGATGCCAATTTCTATAAATCCTCTAGTCCACAGCTTCCCGGGTCTCATAATCCTGTCCCGAACATGTGAAAATGCTTCATATTTCACTGGGAAAGCAGGTTATTATGAACGATATCCCATAATTTGATTGCTTCCTTTTTCCAAATAGAGTTTCAGGCTTCACCTCTGGTCCTCTGGTCTGGCTGAAGATCATGTCCCTTCCAGTCAAAGCTGTTGCTTCCACCTAAACTCATTGCCTCTCATCTCTTGGTCATATATGAAAATGTGTAAAGAGTTTCTTCCATGTCTTAGTCTACTCAAGGGCTGCATTCTTCTTCTGTTTCTTAAAAAAAAATACAGTTTTAATTATTGCAACTGTATAAATTCTGTATTTCTTGAAGTAAATTCTTCACTTATTACTACTAAAGAATTGTTCCATCATTTTGTAAGGTTTAAAACAAATGTCCAAACACCCAATAGAAATTGTTACTATTAAAATATACCAGTAAAACCGACTGAAGAAGAATTAATTTTACATTGTTTGATTTTACCATTCAGGAACGTGGTATATTTTCCTAAAAAGTTGAACTGGAGCACATAAAAGAGAGCCTGAGTAATTACTTTTTTTTTTTTTTAAAGAATTACTTTATCTTATTTTATTCATTATTATTATTTTTTAATTTTACCAGAGAGAGACAATATGAAAGGGGAAGTGAGAAAGCAAGCTATCAGGTTAGGGAATTATTTTTTAATTTTACCAGAGAGAGACAATATGAAAGGGGAAGTGAGAAAGCAAGCTATCAGGTTAGGGACTCAAACTGCAGTCGGCCACATAGGAATCCAGTGCTTTAACCACCATGGCACATACCTGCCCTGATTAAGTAGTCTTTAAATTTTAATTACCCATATTTTCTATTAACTTCACTCCCAGGTGTTTTATAATTTTTACATTTTCTATGAATGCAACTTTCTTGTTAAATACTGTAAATTTTCCCAGGCTTTTTTTTTTTTTCTAGGAGTATATTTTTTTCTTGAGTTTTTAAATAGATAATCATGTAAGTTGATGTTGACTAAAACTGTTTAATTTTCTCAATTTATGATTTATTATTTATATAACCAATGTTTCTCTTGTTTCCATAGTTGAAATGATGATGTTATAAAATATATTTATAAATTTCCCAGTTTTAAGCCACCTTGTCATCCTTGAGATGAACTCTACTTTGTTGTGGTAGATTGATGGTTTAATATGCTATTTAAATCTATTTTCTAGTTTTTCATTTATATATTTTGCTTCTACATTCGTAAATGAGTTTTATTTCTGTTCGTTTAGTTGTACAGATTGTCATGTATTGGCTTCAAGGTTTTACTAATTTCAGAAAATAAATTGAATAGTCTTTATCTTTTCCTGTGTTCCAAAGAAAAATTGCACAGATCTGAAATTACCTGTTTTTGAAAATATGAAATAAATTGGTCTTAAAACTATCAAAGAACCTTTGATGCCAGTTTACTGACTTAGCTATTCATACTATATACACTATATGTTGACATGTAAGAGATATATGGTTAAATCTAAATCAAGAAGGGAAATTGATTCATAATAATGCTAACAGTTGACAATTTTGAAGCCATTGTAGGTGATATTTGATTTGTGGCTCTTATTTCTGTACATTTTCCAAATTATTTATAATGGGCATGCTCATACATCAAGTTATCAAAATTTATTAATGAAGGTTATTGATTCCTGCATTATTTAACCCCAAAGTACTTTTAGGAGCCTTCCAAGTGTGAAAGTTTGTCAGAATCAAAATGGAGTCATTTGTGTCAACCCTGACTACATTGAGCTGTCAAGGCCATAGAGGAAGTATTTTCTCAGGCTAGCACGCCTCATAACAAAAACTGTTATTTAACTCTGCCAGCAAAACATACACACAGATCCCTGCAACCTGATACCAGGACTACTTCCACAAACACCTGCCCACAGACTGCCTGTCCAACCCTGGACTAATGCCACCCTGTTGTTGATCCTTGTAGCCAAGGATAACTGTCCCCAAACAATTAGTCTAATCCCCTCTCTCCTTTCACTTGCGGTATTTGCCTTTAAAACCTGAGAATATATATATATATAATATATAAAATCAGGAAACTAAATTTTTTTCTGTAGAATTTGGCAAATAAATGCTTTATTTTCACAAAGTCAATAACCATGAAAAATGTGATAGAAATCATTTTACATAAAAATAATTACATGCAAATACCATAAATCTTTTTATATCAGCAGTATTATAATATTTGTACAAAATCCCACCTGTTTTTGTTTTTAATAGATCATAAGTCTGAGGAATACAGACTTGTAATACATCAAGAAGGAAATTGATATACTTTTTGATGGATAGACTTAAAAGTATAAGACAAACAAAAAAGCAATTTTTCTACAAAATAATTTCTTGGAAAAAAATATAGAAACCTCAGGAGGACTTTTTAAATGTGTCATTATTCAAATTGAGTTATACGTTTATTGTGAAACTAATGCAAATCTCAATTTATATGGACATTTAAAGGGTTAAAAAAACAGACAAGATGAAAGGCTTTTCCCTATCAATTTCGAGATTTTTAAAAAGTAAAGATTAAAAATAAAAAGTATTATTAAAAATAATACCACAGTAATTAATACAATGTGCTATCAGTCTTGAGTTAGACACAACAGATAAAAGGTCAAGAAATAGATCCATGCATCCATGCATGCTCAATTTATACAAAGGTCTTTTCAATAAATTATGCTTGGGCAACTAAATATCCATATTGAGGGACCAGCAGATGGCATAATGGCTACGTCATTGGACTCT
This sequence comes from Tupaia belangeri chinensis, assembly GCF_000334495.1. Lineage (NCBI taxonomy): Eukaryota > Metazoa > Chordata > Mammalia > Scandentia > Tupaiidae > Tupaia > Tupaia belangeri. The sequence continues at coordinate 8,768,299 of NW_006159555.1, read as the reverse complement.
CATGTAGTCCACCACAGATCGAGTCCCAGACCGGGTAGCTTAAACTCACACCTGGCATGTGTGTGCGTGCCCAAGATTCCGAGAATAGAATGGAAAATGGAGGAGAAGGGATTGCGGTGTGTCCATTCTCCCCCACCCCCGGGGGGGGTTAATTTCTGGCTTTCTGTCTCTCTGTCTCTCTCTGGCTTTCTGGTGAGTGCACATGCCCTATAGCAAAAAAAACCCCTCTCCCAATAAATAAATAAATATCCATATTGAAAATGAGATTAAACATTACATTATGCACACAAATTAATGGGTGCATATAAATGCAAATAAAAAATCAAACTACAAGGATTTTAGAAGATAATATAGAAGAATATTTTTATTAATTGGGAGCTACAGAAAGACATATTAGCCAGCAGGTGGCACGGTGGTTAAGGTACTGGATTCCGACATGGCTGGCTGTGGTTTGAGTCCCGGATCTGGTGGCTTGCCTTCTCACTTACCTTCTCTCTTTCTCTGTCTCTGTCTCTCTCTCTCTGGTCAAATTTAATAATAACAGTAAATAAATAAAGTTAAATAATTATTAAAAAGAAAGACTTTTTAGACAAGAAAAAATATTTACATATTAAGCCAATCGACAACTTATACTATAATTCAGCGTCTCTGTTCATTAGACACAAACAGATATAAGCTAAAGAGTGGTAGATGAAATTTGCAATGCATATGACCAGTACTTTCTTATATACAGAACATTTACAAGTCAATATTTTTTAAGAAGACAAAAATAATGAAGATATGGACTAAGTGTTTGGATGAGTATTTCACAAAAGAGCAAATCTAAATGATCAATAAACATAGCTAACCATACTAAACCTCAATAGTAAAGGAAATTTAAAACGATAACCACCAAATTGTTGAATATTGAAAATGTCTGCCAATACCAAGTATCAATGAATATATAGAGTAAGAGGAATTTTTGCATAGGCTAGAAAATGTGCAAATGAGTATTACATCTTTGGAAAATAGTGTAGCATTCTCTAGTAAACTTAATAATGTGTATATCTCATAGTGATTTTCCATCTGAGAGTACACTCTAAAGAGCTATAATATATGCCCATATACCAGGAAATGTTTGCAATGATGTTCATAACAGCTTTGTTTGCAACAGATGAAAACTCAAAACAGCCCAAATCCATCAACAGTAAATTGGACAACTAACTTACAGACTTTTTATACAATGCTATTTACACAATGGAATAATAAATACAAGTGAATGCACTAGAGCAGCATGCAACAGCACAAATGACTTTTCACAAACAAAATGTAATAGTAAAGTCCAACAAAAGAATAATAATAAATACAAGTGAATGCACTAGAGCAGCCTGCAACAGCACAAATGACTTTTCGCAAACAAAATGTGTAATAATAGAGTCCAACAAAAGAATATTTGTGTGTGTGTGTATGTATATATATATACATGTATATAAAGCTTAAAAACATGAAAAACTAAGCTATCATTTGAAGATGTTTCTAGAATTAAACAAATAAAACAAGGAAGTTAGTACAAGAGTTACTGGTTACATTCTTGGAAGAGTAAAGAAATCATGATGGGAAGATACACATGGAGAACTTTAGTACTGCGAGAAACAGTTTCTTTTGTGACTTGCGATGGTTACAATACTCAATTAAAATTTATCATTCAGTAATCATGTACTCTTGAATTTGTATATATTTCACCAAAAAAGGGAAAATAATTAGAGAACTGTTTTTTTAGCTTCGTTTTATTTTTTAAAGTTTCTATCTTCTGAGGAGGGGAGGGATAGGCATCCCCAACAGTGCCCTTAGACTATGATCCACTCCCAGCCTCAGCCAGGCCGAATCCTGTGTACCTGTATACACCCAACATGTGTAGGGAGACCTGTCTATATTAAGTCCTGGAACAGTTTTAAGTTTCATGAGAAAAAATAATTTTCTGAAGACTTGATAAATTTATTCATGCAACTCTCTGAGCTTAAATTCTCTTTTAAAAGCAATCATCTGAAAATGTCTTTTCTTTTTTCCCTCATTAATTGATCTGCTCAAACGTCTACTTCCTGAAATCATTATTTGCATTTTCCAAAAAATGTTGTCCTTAGAGATATGTTTTCAATTGTATTAAGTTTTTAGTGACATTATATATTCAGATTGTATATGTGTTTGTGATTGCTGTCTTTTGACCATTCATCAATATTACTACTTATGCCTCTAATTATGTATCTAATTAGATTTCTGTTGATAGAAATTTCCCATTTTTGCTACTACAAGTGCTGCTACAGGAAATATCTATATCTATATCTATATCTATATCTATATCTATATATATCTTTACTTATTTATGTTTTCATTTCTATATATTTTTTTCAAATATTTCGATTTATAATATGACTGGTAACATGAGATTGTCTAATTCCTTGCATCCTCATTAAATCTTAATATTACCATGCATTTTAATTTCCCCAATTTTCTGGTAAAACTTGAATTCTCATTTTATGACTTGCATTGTTCTGATTACTAGGAACATAGTTTATTCATTATTAATTGTCCATTTCCAATATTTACATTTTTATTCATATGAATTTACTTTCTGTACCCTATTTTGTTTTGTTTGTTTAATTTGCCAGAGTTGACATGTCCTCATTGGAAAAAGACAGAGAAGGAGAGAGAGGGAAAGTAAGAAAGCATCTCCCTTCATGTGTAGTGGTCACGTCACAATCCCTTCTCCTCCATTTCTTCCTCCTTTTGATTTTGGGCGTGCACACACATATATGCCCAGCATGTTTTTCAAGTTTCTAGGTCCAGGAGGACTCAAACTGGGGGGCTGACCATGTAGGATCCAGCTGCCTTAACCATCATACAATCAGCTGGCCCTTCCTCATTCTTTTTTTTTTTTTTGAGTTGTTTGTCTTTTTACTATGAATTTGTAGGTAGTGTATAGAAATATTAATTTTATAAAACTTAGAAAAAATTTCTCATCATATCAACATTTTTTTAACTGTCATGTTCAATGTCTTTTGGACCCATAGTTTTTGATATGTAATATTATCTATTTCTAAGTATCCCATAATTGGCCTTTTGATGTCTTTTATATCAAAGAGTTATAATGGGATAGATATCCTTAATATACAATTGGTTGAACAGTTTTTAATTTTATTAATAAATGTTTACTCTTTATCTAAACCTCAGTATTTTTTATTTTTAAATATTTTCCTGGGGGTGTGCATTCTCATCAGAGAGAGACAAAGAAAGAAAGAAGACGAAGAGAGTGGAAGCACCCCCAAAGGGGCGTGGTCATACTGCAATCCCTTCTACTTAATTTTTCCATCTTGTAGAGATTTCAAACATGCACACACACAAACACACACACACACACACACACACACACACATACATGCTGGGTGTGTTTTTTGAAGCCACTAAGGCTGAGACTCAAAGAGCATGGTCAACCACATGCAATTCTGTTCTTTTAGCTACCAGGCCACTGGACTGGCCCTGTGATTAATTTTTATAAATGATCCATAAACATTAGAAAAGAAGTTATTTTTCAAATCTTTTTTGCATATAGAGTGTTTAACAGTTTATTCATTAGATTTATATATATTATCCCCGAAAGTGTTAGAAAGGTATGTTAAATGTTTAGACTACTATTTGTGTAAGTAAACATATTTTGTTTTATGATTTATACTGTCCTTAATTATAACATATGGACACTTATGGCCAAAAGATCATTTCTTTCTGATTATGAAAATTCTCTAGAATAAGGAGATTTATCTACATTGGGAACATTGCCACAATGGACTAGGAGGTAAATTTTGTATCTTTCTATATCTAAACAATAGAATAATGGTAGTTACCACATCAGATTTGGTAAAACAAAGCAAGAAGATGGTATATATTATTCTCAACACTTTTCATTTGAAAATTTTAACTAGTTTAAGTGAAATATAATTGAAAATAGAATTGATTTAAGAAAACAATCAGTAGAAAAGGATAATCTCTGCTATAAATGGTTCCAACATGTAAGCAGCCCTCTGGAACTAGAAAATATTTCGGAGTATTCTTATTTTTTGGCAGAAAGGTTATTTGCATAAGTTCAATAATGCTTGTTGCATTGAATCAGAAATTGGAAATACTCATTATTGGACAAGGCTTCGACTGGAATGTCATATCTGAAGATGAATCAGGAAAATATGGAACTAAGATGATCTCAAGTAAGCCAACAGACGCTCTTAGAAAGATGGCCTGGCACCATAAATAGTACTGCCTGGCAGAGAGGATTAGAGAAGATATATGAAAGAATTTATAACATAAAATAGCCTGGACTTTTCCAACCGAGCATTGTAATCAGTAGAGACTGCAAAAGAGCAACCACACCAGAGGATTAGCTTGAGAAAGACCTTAAAGGAAGAAAAAGAGACTGATCTTTTCTAGCAGGTGGTATATCACAGAATACTTGTTAGGCAGGGCTGAATTGAGAAGGTTTATTTGTGACGAGTGTGCTGGGCATTTGCTTTTCAATGATTGGAGTAGCTGACATGTAAATATTTTCTCAAAAATATTTAAAACCATACTGTTTTTGCTGTTATAGAGTCACAAACAAAATTAAACAAAATTATAAGAAATATTTTGAACATTATCTTAAAATTCAGTATTTTGAAAATATTTTTTTTCTTTTTTTTGGAGAGGTTTTTGCTATAGGGCACGTGCACTCAGAGAGAGACAGAGTGTAGAAAGTGAGAAATCACCCCCCAGGGGGGATGGCCACACCACAGTCCCTTCTCCTCCATTCCTCTGGGGATCCTGAACACACACGCACACGTGCCCAGCGTGAGTTTAAGCCACCGGGTCCGACACTCAAACCGCGGTCGACTATGTGGGAGTCCAGCGACATAGCCATTATGCTAACTGCCAGTCCCAGTATTTTGAAATTTTGAAAGTTGTTTATTAACTGTCCATAACTATGGAGTATGAGCAAAAATTTTTTTTTGATATGTAAATGCGGAAAAATGTAAAAATTAATTAATTAATTAAAAAAATAAAAAAGCACATCGCACTCCATGTAGATGTGCAACAGTTGGATATAAATAAGAAATTAAAAAATAAAAAAAGAAAATGGATTACTTTTAAATATTTGTCGCTTTAAAGAAGTTGGTTATTAAAATTATAAACTATATAAGGCTGCACTTCCAAGAAAGGCATCAGTCCATGAAATTAAATTATGCATTTAGAAGGTGCTCTGTCTAACACTGACAGATACTAATTGAAGAAATACTTGTCTGGGTTTCTAAAAAGACTATTTCTTTTCTTCAATAGACTAAAAATTCCCAGACTGAATTTTACCAAAATAAAATCCAAGGACCAAAAATATCTTTACTAAAGCATCTTTATTTTCAGTAGTATATAAACAACTGGTACTATGTCCATTTCAGTTGAACTTGGAATTTTATAAAGGTCCAGTTATACATTTTAATAAGGTGCACTTCAATTAAGGGACCATCATACTGAAATTAAACCAGAACTGCTTTTCTCAAACTATAATTTCATACTCCTTGGATATGTAAAGGGGTAGGTTAAGCTACAGCATAACTAAGGAATGACTTTTAAAGTATCAATTATGTTAAAAAATATGGTCAAGAGACCAGCAAGTGGCATGGTGGTCGAGGCACTGGATTCCCTCATGGCTGACTGTTGTTTGAGTCCCAGGCAGCAGTTGAAATTCATCCTGGGTGTGTGTGCATGTGTGCCCAAAACCCCAAGAGGAGAAGGGAGGATAAGGGATTGCAATGTGATTTCTCACTTTTCCAATAATTGCCCTATAGCAAAATTTCTCTCTATTAAATAAAAAAAATTAAAAAAGAAAGAGAAAAGATATATGGTGGAAATGATTAGGGGTGTGTAGTATATAAGCAGTAGTGTAAATTAAATAATTCATCTAACTAGTAATGTATAATACTGTTATGTTAAGCACATTTCAATTAGTGACTACAAGACAAAACATGAGTAAAAATGACCTGTCATTTTAGTAACTATACAAACAGTAAGAAATGATACAGTGAGATGTAAATATCCTTCCCATCTCTCAATTTTTTTATATTCTTTTTCCCTAGATGGATGTCATAAAATTGTTAAACTTTCTTAGAATTCTGTTCTGTTTTTGAGAAATTCGTAGTCTCAGGTCTACACACTTTGGTTTCAAACAGGCAAAAATGTAGAGACAATGAACCTTCATTGAATGTGCAATGAACCTTCTCATCTTCCAGTTCTGCCATAAATACATTTCTGTTCTCAAATTTTCTTCTTTAAATTTTATACTGATATAGTTTAAGGCAAAAATGCAGATCTCAACACATTTGCCCTTACATTTTAAAAAAATTTTTTAATTGTATATACATTCAATCACATTATTTAGCTTACAATGTGACCATTTCAATATGTGAACATTTCTCCCCAGTCCCATTGATGAAAATATCTTCAACCGATAACAC
>NW_006159555.1:8743501-8759465 GCF_000334495.1 Tupaia belangeri chinensis | reverse complement strand
ATCCTGTAACATCGATAATAACATTGAATGTTAATGGTTTAAATTCTCTAATCAAGAGACACAGACTGGCTGAATGGATAAAACAACAGAAACCCTCTATCTGTTGCCTACAAGAAACCCACCTCATGGAGAAAGACATACATAGACTGAAAGTGAAGGGTTGGAAAAAGGTTTCCCATGCAATTAGGAACCAAAAAGAGCTGGAGTTGCGATACTAATTTCTGACAAAATAGGCTTTGAAACAAAAACTGTTCCAAGAGACAAAAGACACTATATTGTAGTAAAAGGCTCTATAGATCAAGAAGATATAATGCTTATTAATATCTATGCACCTAACACAGGAGCACCCAAATATGTGAAGGAAAGACTGTTAGATCTAAAAGGGGAGATAGACTGCAACACACTAATTGTTGGAGATCTCAACACTGCATTATCCTCTCTGGACATTTGCCCTTAAATTTAAAAGCTATTTACCAGGCCCACCTAATACGGCAGACTGAATTAGCTTCCAAATTGTGTAAAAATGTCTTTTTCCAGTTGATTTATGTGGATGATGATCTGTGATGAGAGGCTGTGCTTGCCCCTAACTGTTTCTCTTTAGCTGTAATAGGATTGCACACTCTTGTTATTTGCTGTGTGACCTGAGATGCCTCTCTAAAGTTAGAAAGGTAAAAGTTCCTACACATGTTCAGCCTTGTTCCTGTGATTTGTTTTAGCCAATGGAATGTGGCAGACAGGACATTAGCAAACTTTCTGATCAATAAAATACATACTTCATTGTTACTATAACTTTTTCCCTTATTAATTCAGTTCATGTGTTTTGTCCAATTTTTACGACATTGGTAATTATTATAGGAAATAAACTCTTTGAGAAAATGTATTATAAATAATTTTATACTTTTTTCTTTTTTGACTTTGATAATTTTTTTAATGTAGACATATTTCTGATAGTCATATTTGTGTCTTTTTTTCTTTCTTTTTTACTTTTTGAGGGATTTTTGCTATAGGGCATGTGAACTCACTGAAGAGACAGAGAGGTAGAAAGCAAAAATCACCCCACAGGGGAGAGGACCACACCATAATTTCTTCTCCTCCATTTTCCTCTTGGGATCTTGGGCATGCACACACATGCATGAGGGTTTTTAAAAAATAATTAAAAAATAATTAAACTTTATTATATTTATTTATTTATTTTAATTTGACCAGAGAGGGACGAAGTGATAAAAAGCAAGAAAGCAAGCTGCCAGGTCTGGGACTTGAAATGCGGTTGGCCATGGGGGAGTACAACACTCTTAACCACCATGCCACCTGCTGGCACCCCAAGTGTGAGTTTTAAGTCACTGGGTCTGGAACTTTTGGGGCTGGAACTGAGGTTGACTATGTGGAAGTCCAGGGATGTAACCATTATGCCATCTGTTGGTCCCATTGTGTCTTTTCTTTATGGCTTCTGGATTTTGTTTTCTATGTAGAAAGACTTACCTGATATAAAATTAATAAAACAGGCTCACACATCTTGTAGACATTTTATTGTTTTGTTTTTAACATTTAAATATTTGGATCTTTCAGAATTGTTCATGCTAATTATTGAGGAGCAGAGAATCCTAAGCCTGAGAGAGATGCCTCTATTACATATGGAGAATACACATTTATATGAGAAATGGGACAGCAAAGTAAGTAAGAGAATGACCCTTTGAGAAATGTTAGGTGGGTTGGGATCCTGACTTCATCTTGTATGGGTTGTGAGACTTCAAACTGTTTACTTGTTTATTTAACCTCTATTAAAACTCTATTTTCTTATCTGTACAGTGGGCAAATACAGAGTATGTTGTCAGAGAGTTATAATGGGTATTTAATGAGATCACTGAATAGCACAATTTTGGGTATGTGGCTGATGAGCGATAATATTTATATTCATACATGTACACATACATACACTGGACCAGAAATGATCATGGTATGATTATAATACAAATATAATTATTTTGGGGGAATTTTCTTTCTTTTATATACAGGGAATTGACTAGAGGATATTTGATGACCCTTACAAGGTCTAAAATTTGTAGTTGCCATAATTCTTTAAAAATTTTTGATACTAAAATCAATACATAGTATTTAAAATACTTTGGAAATTGCACAGAAGTATACATGAGAGTGAAATTGTCCTTAATCATAATACTAATGAGTAGCTACCATCTATTTGTTAGTGTACTTCCTGTTTTTTCTTTTTAGAAAAATAATTACTTTCATTGAAAAAAATTGTATAGATTTTTAATGTATCACATAATGTTTTGAAACATAGATCTATTGTGGAATGGTTAAAGCAAGTTAGTTAACATATGCATTAATTCACATACTTTTTTGTGGAGAGAGTGCTTAGAATCCATTCTTAACAATTTTTAAGATTATAATACATTGTTATTAGTTGCAGTTATATTGTACAATGGATTACTTGAACTTGTTTCTTTCTGAAAGTTTGTATCCTTTCACCAAATCTCCCCAAACCACGATTCCCACCTCCAGCGTCTGGTGATCACCATTTTACTCTTTACTTCTATGACTTCATCTTTTATGGATTCCATATGTAGGTGAGACCATGCAGTGTTTGTCTTTCCATGCTTAATTTATTTAACGTAACCTAACATCTTCAAGTTTATCCATGTTGTCCCAAATAAAGGATTTCCTTCTTTTTGAAAGGCTTATTAGTAATTCATTGTCACATCTTTTTAATCTCCTCATCTGTTGGTGAATATTTATGCTGATTCTATATTTCACTTATTGTGAATAGTGTTGCTATGCACATGGGAGGGCAGATATTGATGTACAGATTTAATTTCTTTGGAATTTATACCCATTCAGTAGGATTACTGAATGATATGATAGTTTTATTTTTAATTTTTTTTTGTGGGACCCCCAATCCTGTCTTGCAGTATATATATTTTTTTTGAGAGATTTTTTCACTGGGACGCAAACCGCGGTCGACTACGTGGGAGTCCAGCGACATAGCCATTACACAAACTGCTGGTTCCCTTGCAGTATATTTTGAAACCAGATAGTATAAAAGCTCCTGCTTTCTTTTCTTTGTTTACTCAAGGTTGCTTTGGGTACTTAGGGTCTTTTGCATATCCACATGAATTTAAGGAGTTTTTCCTATTTTTAAGAAAAACATTATTGAGATTTTATTTATTTATTTTTTTGGAGAGGTTTTTTGCTATAGGGCATGTGCACTCACCAGACAGACAGAGACAGAGAGCCAGAAAGTGAGAAATCACCCCCCAGGGGGGGTGGCCATGCTGCAGTCCCTTTTCCATTCTCCTCTTAGGATCTTGGGCATGTATGCACACACGCCTGGCGTGAGTTTTAAGCCATCGGGTCCGGGACTCGAACTGTGGTCAACTGCATGGGAGTCCAGCAATATAGCCATTACGCTAACTGCTGGTCCCAACATTATTGAGATTTTGAAAGAGATTGCCTGAATCTATAGATAGCTTTGGGTATTATAGGCATTATAACAATATTAATTATATTAATCCATGAACATGGGGTATTTTTCCACTTATTTGTGCATTCTTTACAATGTGTTCATCAATGCTTAATAGTTGTCAGTGTACAGGTCTTACTTCCTTGATTAAATTTATTCTAAATATTTAGTTTATTTTTTATAACGATTATAAATTGTTTTCTTAATTGTTCTTTTGGTTAGTTTATTGTGAATGTATGGAAGTGCTTACAATTTTTCTTTTTCTTTTTGTTTTTGAGGATCCTGCCTTAGGGCACATGCGCTGGCTGGAGAGAGACAGTGAGAGGGAAAGTGAGAAATCAACCCATAGGGCACCACCATCCCTTCTCCATTCTCCTCCTGGATCTTGAGTATACATGCACACCTGCCTGGCATGATTTTAAAGCCACTGGGTCTGGGACTCAAACTGCTGTTGGTCATGTGGGAGTCCAGTGATGTAACCGCTATGCCATCTTCTGGTCTCGCTAATGACTTTTCTGTGTTGATTTTGTATCCTGCAATTTTGCCAAATTTGATGATTAATTCCTACTGTGTGTTGATAGTCTTTAGGGTTTTCTATGTATAAAATTGTATCATCTGTAAACAGGATCACTTTATGTTCTTTTCCAATTTGAATGCCTTTTCTGTCTTCCTCGTGCCTGGCTTTCAGTACTGTGTTGAATAGAAGTGTCAAGAGTGGTACCATTGTCTTGTTCTTTATCTTAAAGGAAAAGCTTTCAACTTCTAACTCTCGAGTGTGATGTTAGCAATGAGCCAGTCATATATAGCACTTTATGTTTTCAGGTATATTCTTCTTCTGCCTGATTTCTTGAGAGTGTATTGCATAAAAATGTACTCACATTATTGATTTAATTTTCAACAGCTTTGTTTCAGTAGAAAAAATATCCAGTCACATTAGTGAAAATGTTAGATTGAGAAAGAATCTTTTTTCATGTCACAGAGAAATCCTTCTGTGATAGAAATTGTACAGTATTTTGTTTTATGTGACATTCACCCCCTCAACATTTCGGTATAATGAGCACAGAATACTTTTATTCTGAGAATAAGTAGTTTTTCTAATTTTAATATTTTGTTTATTCCAGTCATTAGAGGATAGAGGTTGAGAGTTATGGTCTTGTTCTTACAATCCCATCTATAAATTAGCATATATGTATTTTAATAATACAAGAGCTCAATGAACAATATATTTCCCATTTTTTTTTGCAATTAGAATGTAGATACAGAGATACTTTTTCTTATAAATTCTTCAATATCCCACAAATCCTGCTAAGATACGGGGTTTTTTGGTGAAACATTCCCATAAAAATGTTAAGTATTTGTTTATGCAAATGAAATTCATAGGAAAATTATTTTCATACTTACGGAAAAGGACTATGTCTTTTAAGAGTGCAACAGAATTTTTCCCCAACTTTTTCATTGTATTTTAAAATAGCATGTATTAGTAAAACAGTAAAAGTTTACCTTAATTTCTTACACATTTCTGAAGGAAAAAAAATAGTCAATTTGAAGTCCATTTCATAATTTTTTTCTTTGACTATTCACTTCAATATCAAAAATGCTATCAAGTGTCAATGGACTTTAATTAGCTGTCTGTAAAGAAACATAACTTCATTAGGTGAGTTCTGTTCTCATACATAGTCAATAAAATCAATTTCCAAGTTGCTTTTTCCTCCTACTGTTGTTGAGTTTTTGCTTATTACTCTTCCTGAAAGATTCTTATTTCATTTATTTTAAAATTAGTTAATTTACTTTGAGAAAGGAAGAGAGAGAGAGAGAGAGAGAGAGAAAGAGAGAAAGAGAGACCCTCACCAGAGCCTTGATGCTGCAATCCACTCCCAGCCTCAGTCAACCCTGGATCATGGGCATGCAGGTCCCTAGAGTACCCAGAGTCTCTGGATACAACCTTGGAACCCTGCTCTATGTGTCTACATTGCAGAGTGTCATATATTAACATCATGCTACTATCCATACCTTAGACTCTTCCAAAATCAAGTGTATTCTTCTGCTTAAGAGTGTGTGATTTGTTGGAATCCAATCTTTATTTAATATTTAACTGTTAATGTGTTGAAGGAGTTAGATTTTATAGTCATTAAGTTTCACTGGAATATTTTTGTTTGTTTATTTGCAATAGGGCATGTACACTCACCAATAAGAGACAGAGATGGGAAAGTGAGAAATCACTCCTTTGGGGTCTGGCCATGCAGCAATCCCTTCATTGGGATTTGGGGGATGCATGCGTACACATCTACCTGGCATGATTGTCAAGTGGCCAGGTTCTGGACTTAAACCATGGAGTTATCCAATGTGGGATCCAGCTGCCTTAACCTTCATACCACCTACTGGCTCTCTCAGAGTAATATTTTTTTTCTTTTCTTTCTTTATTTTTTTTAAGAGGTTTTTGCTATAGGGCGAGTGCGCTCGCCAGAGAGAGAGAGACAGAGAGACAGAAAGTGAGAAATCACCCCCCAGGGGGGATGGCCACGCTGCAATCCCTTCTCCTCCATTTCCCTCTCGGGATCTTGGGCACACATGCACACACGGCCAGCATGAGTTTTAAGCCACCACGTCTGAACTGCAGTTGACTACATGGGAATCCTGCAACATAGCCATTACGCTAACTGCTGGTCCCTCTCAGAGTAATATTTAAAAATATTGTTAATTTATGCAAAGGCTGTTCAGAGAACATGGTTTTTGAGTGTGTTACTCTAACTTGCCACTAACTGTGGGCTCTCTGGTTTCAAATCCCTCCTTGCTGTAGGATTTACCTGTGATGGGGCCTAAAAAGTGAACCACAACCACAGGCATAGCTGTAGTGGAAATTTACAAAACATGTATTGTGTCCCCTTTCCACAGCTAAGTGATGGAGTTCTAGGTTTGTCAGGCTCAAACTGAAAAAGACAATTCATCCCTGAGGAAGAGATGCAGGGAACACACTACTTAAGTGGATTTTTACAAAAACCAATTTACTATAAAGCAAAACTAAGGAAAAATCCTTGCTAAGCCAAGTATTCATTGTGTGGAAAAGAACCATCAAGGAACTAAACAGAGACTTTAAAAATCAAATTTTGGATTTAAAAAATAAAATTCCAAAATTTCTGGCAAGCCAAATGAGTTCCTCCATACAATGATCATTCAGTGATCATATTGCCTATTTTATTTGACCTTTTAAAAAATTAATTTTTCCCAACATGAATACTCTCTATATTAGTCTAGTCAAAAATACTACCATAAACAATATCATCAACAGATAGGTTTTCATTTCCTTAAATGTACTTCAAATTAAAAAAAAATACTCTCCACATTGACAATGAAGCCATAACAATAGAGAAGATATAATTGCTCTGAATAGATAAACTCCACAATATGATATGGTAATTTTAATTTTTGAAGTGAATATACTTTGATGAAATTTACTCATATAGCAAATATTCACGAGTGCCTCTTTCTTTACCACTCACTATCCCATTTGCTACCATGTGTTTGCTGGACTGTTCATTTCAGAATGAAAGAGAAAAAGAAAAAAAACCGAACAATTCGACTGTTCATTTCAGAATGAAAGAGAAAAAGGAAAAAAAAAACAAACAATTCCCCATGGAGTTGGCTAAAGTAATGAAGTGTTGAGTACTAACTTGGGTATATCTAAGATTGTTCTCAAAACAAGTTCCTGGCTTCTTCTTCACAGAGAAAAGGAGAGGTCAATAAAGCATAGGAAAGGGAAACCCAAAGGATTACTAGACTCAACACGGAGCCATAGTATTCCAACTACTCCATAATAATCTGCTAGAACAAGTAATCCATAGATGGGAATATGCCTTCCAGAGCCTAAGGTACCTTATTTTTCTGATATATATTGGTGGGATTTAATGTTACCCCTTGAACCTGGACATTTTAGTGTTAGACCTGAGGGTTGTAGAAATTAAGTCAAATGTGATTTTAATTCATTCTTTTCTTTTCTTTTTCTTTTTTTTTTTTTTTTTGAGAGATTTTCGCTATAGGGCACATGCGCTCGCCAGACAGAGAGAGACATAGAAACAGAAAGTGAGAAATCATCCCCCAGAGGGGATGGTCACGCCGCAATCCCTTCTCCTCCATTCTCCTCTCAGGATCTTGAGCACGCATGCACACGCGCAATTCTCCTTTTAAGCCACCGGGTCCGGGACGCAAACCATGGTCGACTATGTGGGAGTCCAGCGACATAGCCATTACGCTAACTGCTGGTTCCCGATTTTAATTCATTCTTCAGCGTTTGACATCTTTGCACACTTGCCAAAGCCACAAATCCAAAGCTTGATATCAGCTTGTCAGTGATGCTTTGCATTGTATAAATGTCTGAGAAGCAGGTGCATTCTCTGAATTGAGCATGCAGGTAGAAGGCTGCTCAACACCTCTTCCAAGTTACCACTAGTACAGGAGCTAGATCCAATGGAGATATGGAGTTTATTGTTCAGTTTAGTTTACTTATGATCTGGGGTAGGAGGTGAGAAAAGGCCTTGATGTTGTGCACGAGTAAGTAAAATAAATTTTAAGCTGATACGTGTCTGGCACACATGAGCTTAATCCAATTTTTGTAGCAGTAAATGCTCAGACTTGGCTTTTTCTGCCTCCCTCTCCCAGTAAGGCCTTTCTGAGATGAAGATCACTTTATCACTCTCTTGCTCTTAATCCAGCTATTTTCTTGTATATCCAGGATATCATTTTGGCCCTTAGTTAACTAAAATTGAATAAAGTATAAGATAATGGTTTGAGCTACAATCTCTGTTCAGACATCAGTTAGGCATGTGTGAAGATTTTTCTCAAAATATTTTCACACTGAAAAAAGTGAATGTTGAAATTCAAATGTCTGCCCAATAACAGTAAATGCCTTTGGCCAAAGGTCTATACCATGTTTTCTTTCTCCACTACTCACCCTCGATAACTGCCAGAATTTATAACTGCCGAACTAAAACTCAAGTTTTATTATTTATTTCTGTCAATAAAACCTATCTCTAATTTCCTGGAGTGTCTTACTTCTAAAGTGAATATATAGTCTGACTATGTGCTTTTCTTGTTATGCTAATGGACTGTCATGGAGAAGAGATGAACCAACAGCATTGAGCTGGTACTTAATATAATATGAAACTCCCTAAAAGAAATTTACAAGAGAAAAATAATAATCCCAGAACTCCTTGAGGTCTGCAGGCTTTCTGCTCAGATGGAAGTATCCACAAAACTGTTGAATCCCTGATTTCTAAGGCATGCAATCAGCATCTCATCCCTTCACAGATTCAAAGATTTGGGATTGCCATCTGGCTACATGCATAAAATTGTGCAAGATGTCCACAGGACTATATAATTATCCACAATCGACACTGAAGACTTTTGGATGTAAAAGCCTGTGTTATTCATAATTGCATTGGGATAGCAGAAGTAAACCAAGATTGTTCCAGACAAACTGAGATGTATGATCTCTTTAGCTTTGCACTCTGTCAAACTGGGTAGCTTGACTTTTAAATACTTCCCAGGCTTCTTGGCTTCAGCAGAGAACAGGTTAGATTGTCTCAAAGAGCACTCATAGTAAGTGGCTTATTTCACTACTCACACTGTTGGGTAGAACCACTGGCCACTCTGCTACAATAGTTCTTACCCTACTTGTAGTGAAATAGGCCAGAAGAAATGTTGGATACATCAAACGGGAAGTATGGTCTGAGTAGTGAAAAGGCGAGGATGCAGGCCATGAGTCTTTAAGAATTAATGGATCCTATTAGAAGCCTTCTGAAGTCTATCTGAGGAAGTAAATCGCCTGTTCATGGTTGCTCAACGGCTCCTATCATGTATCTAGTATTGGAATTGGGAAGTGTGCTTTTGGCAGATGATTTAAAGCACTGCTGTTAGTTGAGACCAGGCTCAACAGCTCCTATCATGTATCTAGTATTGGAGTTGGGAAGTGTGCTTTTGGCAGATGATTTAAAGCAGCTGCTGTTAGTTGAGACCAGCAATTGGAGTCTGGACCCGGTGGCTTAAACTAACGCTGAAAATTGGAGTCTGGACCCGGTGGCTTAAACTAAGGCTGAGTGCATGTGCATGTGTGCCCAAAGTCTTGAGAGGAGAATGGAGGAGAAGGGATTGCGGCATGGCGATCCCTCTTGGGGGTGATTTCTCCCCTCCTATCTCTCTGTCTCTCTGCCAAGCACACATGCCCTGTAGAAAAAAAATCTCTCTACAAAAAAAGAACAAAGAAGAAAAGCACCTGCTGTTAGCTTGTGAGAGGGTACATTCTGCCTTAACAGCATGGGCAAGTGCTCCAACAGTTCCAAGCATTGTTTCTGGAGTCAGATTGCCTCATGTTCACCCAAGTTTGTCCAATTACTACCTGTGTAGTCCAGGTCCTTAGCAGCCTGCATTTCAGTTTACTGAACTGTGAAATGGAAATAATAATAATACTTATATTGGGTCATTGGAAAACTCATGACACATTTTTGCATAGAAAAACATAAAAATCAGGTCATGACTATTCCAACAACCCAAAAGCATAGACTTTTTTTTTTAAAGGATTAGATGTTTATAGTAGTGACTGACAATTAATATTAGCTTTTACCAATAAAGGATCCCCATAGTACTATACCCTTAGATCATTGCAATCAATAGAGTTATACAGTTGCAGTGCATTACACCCCTGGGCTTTGAACACCAGAGTTATACTCTCTCCAAAATTGACTTGCCTAATTTTGGTTCTTTTGAGGTCAGCAATGGAACAGAAATTTCAGGACATCAAAAGGCCTAGAAGGTATTCAAAGAATTATTTTCTTCTTTTAAAATTTTCTATTCACAATAATATCACACAACACTCAGACAGTCTCACATTGGTATCAGCCCACTGCATTTGAGATGAATTCTTCCAAAAGTGGTAACAGGTTTTCTCCCTCACATTTGTGGGTGAATACTCTAGATGAAATTTTGTATCACAAGTTAATTCTAAATAAACTGTTTCTGACTCCTTTTATTATTCCTGAGGACAGAAATAAGTTGAGTCCTCTAAGCAGTTCCTTTTCTTGAGGCTAACACTGAAAAATAAGCTGGCAGGATTTTTGAACTAAGAATCTCAGAGGAAATTTGCAAACATATATTCCATTTTCTATGACAATGGAAATTTTATCTTTCTGAGAACAGATATAAACACCTCTTGATGTGATTTTCTTAAGAAGAAAAGCTAATTGTCAAAAGCTAATTTACTGTTTTCTTGTAGAAAAGAAAATGAAACATATATGTGGTGACAGTTAACAGGCATCTCAAGGCTAATAAATATAATTAAACTAAGATTTTTAATGAAACTTTGCCACCGTGGACATACATAAGATGAAAGCAATTTATGTTTTTTTTTTTCCCCTTTCGCTTCTACATAATACCGATAGAGGAATTGGCAGAGGTGGTCCATTTGATAAGTGCTCATCGTGGAACGCATTTTAGCTTCAATGCCAGCTCCCTATCATCAGGGAGTTCTGACTCAGTAGGGTCTCAGTGAGATCCAGCTTAGTTTGGGAGGTATAAAATCCTGAGGAAGCTGACCGAAGAAGTCCACTGTACATATTACAGATGGCCCTTAATTTAACGATGATTGAGGTATGATTTTGATGATGAAAACAGTATGTATGCAGAAGAAGCTGTACTTTGCATTTTGATATTTTCTCAGGCTAGCACAGTTCCCAGTCATGTGATCACGTGTCTTACAAACAATTCTGTTAGATTTTTGCTATAGGGCATGTGAACTCGCCAGAGAGACAGAGAGACAGAAAGCGAGAAATCACCCCCCCCCAGGGGGGATGGCCATGCCACAATACCTTCTCCTCCATTCTCCTCTTGGGATTTTGGTCACACATGCACCTACGCTTAGCATGAGTTTCAAGCCTCCAGGTCTGGGACTCAAACTGAGGTCAGCCATATGGGAGTCCAGTAACATAACCATTACTCCATCTGCTGGTCCTACAAACACTTTTGACTTGTGATATTTTTAACTTATAATGAATTTACTGAGATATAAATAACACTGTTATCAGTTGAGGAGCATCTGAAAGTCGACTGCCTAACTGCACTGTTACCAAGGTACCACTCTGGCTGACCCCCGACTTTTCCTAAAGGAAGGTTGGGGCTGATTAGCATAGAAAATATCCTGGATTTTTAGTCTTAGCTCTGTCCTTCACCATAGCCTGGTCCTTGAGTCCCTTTATTTGACACTCTTGTGTTATGTTTAGGCTTATCTTCCCTTCTTTGACCTATTAGTTAAAAATTTTTTTCTTGCCTTGTTTTGTTTTTGTTGTTGTTAGTTACATTCCTGTTATATTCTTTCCATATTTCAGAGGCTAGAAGCCTGGAAACTACTTCTCTATACTTTCTTGCTAGCAGAGTTCTGGTTTATGTCTGAATTGATGAAAAGTTTTCATATGATGTTTGGAGAAGGAGAAATGGTTGCTTTTCTACCACCATGAGCAGGAACATAAGCCTCAGCAGAAAGAAACTGGAGTTTTGGCAATAGTTTTTGCATATCCACCTGTGATTCAACAGTGGTCTTTCCCTGCAGTTCTTGCACATTCCACTCACTGAAAGCTAGCAGAGATTTTCTGGCCTTTACGTCCAAATGTTTGGTAGGCCTCTGATCCTTGATATGTTATTTTCTGTAGAGCCAGCAGGTGCCACAAAGGTTAAGGGAGCTGGATCCCACATGGCTGACTGTGCAATTCAAGTCCCAGACCCTGCAGCTTGAAAATCACACTGGGTGCATGTGTGTGTCTCCAAAATTCAGAAAAGAGAATGGAGGAAAAGGGATTGTGTTTTGGCCATCCCCCTAGGAGTGCTTTCTCACTTTTCCTCTCTCCTCCTCTCTGCCTCTGGCGAGTGCACATTCCCTATGGCAAACTAAAACAAACAAAAAACAAAAACAAAAAAACCCATAAAATTTTGTTTAAAATAGTTTTTGTTTTCCAGATCAAATTGTGACTTATAAAGTAGCCAAGTTTTAGATAGCTTACATCAAGACTAAATAAGAAACTCTTTTGTATCCTAACTAGCAATGATGTCCACATGCTATAAGTTATGGTGATGTGAGACCTCTTCATCTCTACGCTTGGGACCCAACATTGCACCAGGTAGGCCTTCATAGCTTCTTCTCTACATGGAGTTTTCTTATTTTTTTTCTAATAGTAGCCCTCTAAGAAGTATTATTATTTGCTCTCATTTAACAGAAAAGGAAACTGAAGACCAGAGTCCAAGTAGCAGGAGACCTGCTGGGATACAGGTGTGATTTAAACTAGGTTTTCTGGGTTGGGCTATTCTTACCATATATCTGCATTCTCATCTAGAACAGACTTTCTGAGAATCTTTAGAAGCTGTACTTTGCATTTTGATATTTTCTCAGGCTAGCACAGTTCCCAGTCATGTGATCACGTGTCTTACAAACAATTCTGTTAGATTTTTGCTATAGGGCATGTGAACTCGCCAGAGAGACAGAGAGACAGAAAGAGAATGAGAAATCAGCCCTCCCCCCATGGGAGATGGCCATGCCACAATACCTTCTCCTCCATTCTCCTCTTGGGATTTTGGTCACACATGCACCTACGCTTAGCATGAGTTTCAAGCCTCCAGGTCTGGGACTCAAACTGAGGTCAGCCATATGGGAGTCCAGTAACATAACCATTACTCCATCTGCTGGTCCTACAAACACTTTTGACTTGTGATATTTTTAACTTATAATGAATTTACTGAGATATAAATAACACTGTTATCAGTTGAGGAGCATCTGAAAGTCGACTGCCTAACTGCACTGTTACCAAGGTACCACTCTGGCTGACCCCTGACTTTTCCTAAAGGAAGGTTGGGACTGATTAGCATAGAAAGTATCCTGGATTTTTAGTCTTAGCTCTGTCCTTCACCATAGCCTGGTCCTTGAGTCCCTTTATTTGACACTCTTGTGTTATGTTTAGGCTTATCTTCCCTTCTTTGACCTATTAGTTAAAAATTTTTTTCTTGCCTTGTTTTGTTTTTGTTGTTGTTAGTTACATTCCTGTTATATTCTTTCCATATTTCAGAGGCTAGAAGCCTGGAAACTACTTCTCTATACTTTCTTGCTAGCAGAGTTCTGGTTTATGTCTGAATTGATGAAAAGTTTTCATATGATGTTTGGAGAAGGAGAAATGGTTGCTTTTCTACCACCATGAGCAGGAACATAAGCCTCAGCAGAAAGAAACTGGAGTTTTGGCAATAGTTTTTGCATATCCACCTGTGATTCAACAGTGGTCTTTCCCTGCAGTTCTTGCACATTCCACTCACTGAAAGCTAGCAGAGATTTTCTGGCCTTTATGTCCAAATGTTTGGTGGGCCTCTGATCCTTGATATGTTATTTTCTGTAGAGCCAGCAGGTGCCACAAAGGTTAAGGGAGCTGGATCCCACATGGCTGACTGTGCAATTCAAGTCCCAGACCCTGTAGCTTGAAAATCACACTGGGTGCATGTGTGTGTGTCCAAAATTCAGAGAAGAGAATGGAGGAAAAGGGATTGTGTTTTGGCCATCCCCCTAGGAGTGCTTTCTCACTTTTCCTCTCTCCTCCTCTCTGCCTCTGGCGAGTGCACATTCCCTATGGCAAACTAAAACAAACAAAAAACAAAAACAAAAAAAACCATAAAATTTTGTTTAAAATAGTTTTTGTTTTCCAGATCAAATTGTGACTAATAAAGTAGCCAAGTTTTAGATAGCTTACATCAAGACTAAATAAGAAACTCTTTTGTATCCTAACTAGCAATGATGTCCACATGCTATAAGTTATGGTGATGTGAGACCTCTTCATCTCTACGCTTGGGACCCAACATTGCACCAGGTAGGCCTTCATAGCTTCTTCTCTACATGGAGATTAAAAAAGCCTGTTTCTAATATTTTTCCTAATAGTAGCCCTCTAAGAAGTATTATTATTTGCTCTCATTTAACAGAAAAGGAAACTGAAGACCAGAGTCCAAGTAGCAGGAGACCTGCTGGGATACAGGTGTGATTTAAACTAGGTTTTCTGGGTTGGGCTATTCTTACCATATATCTGCATTCTCATCTAGAACAGACTTTCTGAGAATCTTTTAAATATAATGTTAACCTTCTACTTCCCATTAGTATTTTAACTATAGTTTTTCATTGTTGTCAGATTTTAAAATTTTGCCTCTTAGAATACTGTAAAAATTAAAGAAAAAACTTGGAATGGTAGTAATAATAAAAAGCATTACTTACTAAGCAATTACAAATGCCTGAAACTGTACTGAGCATTTTAGTTGCTCAGCAAATTATTAAAATAATTCAAGCAGTTATTTGCTTTTACATTTTATGTTTTTACAAAACTACAAACTGAGATGCACAGAGGTTAAGTCCAAAGTCATGTATTTGGTTTATAGCAAAGCCAGGATGACAATCCTGGTCTCTCGAACTCTAATGCTTCTGTTGATTCATTTAGTAGGTATTTATTGAAGATCTACTTTTTGCCAGGCATTGTTTTAGGTGCCTGGGGAAAATAGAAAGCAAGAGCCATACAAAAAAATCAATGTGGAACACAAAATGCTGGGGAGAGGGTGATGGAACCCGGGTTGAGACAAGTGTTGTGACTGTCACAAACATTTAATCAGTAGGTTGTGATGATCATTGAAGAATAAAATAAAATATTTTCTTTGAATCTATATGTATCAGTTTTTAAATAGCTGCAAATTTTCAGTATATAGATAATTATTAGTCTGAAACTATTTAATAAATGGAACAGTTTCGTTTGGGGATGCCATGAAAACAATCCTGAGAAAACAAGAATACCATAAACTGAAGACGTCTGGGACCTCTGAATTATAGGATAAAAATGAAATCAATTTCAATTTTACACTTACCAATGTGGGCTTAAATTTAATTGACTGCCTTAAATTTGAGCATTTGTCCTTTCCTCAAAGCATATTTCAATCTTCATTAAAGGTGTGTACTCTATGCTGTGATTTTAAAAATATTCTAGAAAGCAAGGAGATACAGAGAAATACATACAAGGTTTTCTTAATAAAATCATGCATCTTACAATTACTATTACTAGTCTTACACAGCTTTTCCATTCTGCAAACCTTTATTAAAATGTCACTTCTGCAGAGAAATTAATCATGAGAAAAGGAATCGATTGTTCAGAGTCTTAGTTAGTCTTAGTTTTTTTTTTTTATAGCCAAGTAGTATTCCATAGAGTATATTTACCATACTTTTTCAATTCATTCTTCTTTTCCTGAACAAAATGTCTCAGCAATTGTGAATAATGCCACAATAAACAGAAGTGCAAGCACTTTTCAAATTGAGCATTCTCCCATCCTTTGAGTAGATATCCAGGAGTGGAATTGCTGGATCATATGGTCAAACCATTTGTAGATTTTTGAGGAATCTCCAAATTGTTCTCCACAGTGGCTGGACTAATTTACATTCCCACC
>NW_006159555.1:8742628-8743458 GCF_000334495.1 Tupaia belangeri chinensis | reverse complement strand
TTTTTTAATCTTCACCATTTGATTAGGATTAGGTGGCATTTCATTGTGATTTTCATGTGCATTTCCCTTATGATGATGGATGTTGAACATTTTTTTTATATGCTTTTAGCTGTTCATATGTCTTCTTTAGAGAGTTGTTTGTTCAGCTCACTTTCCCATCTTTTAATTAGGTTGATCTTTTTTTGGGGGGTAAACCTCTTAAATTCTCTGTGTATTCTGGTTATAAATCTCTTATCTGGAGAATAATTTACAAAAATGTTTTCCCATTCTGAGGGTTGTTGATTGACACTTATTACCATGTCCCTTTTGCTGTTCAGAAACCTCTTAATCTGTTGTAATCCCATTTGTCTAATTTGGGGATTATTGCCTCTGCTTTAGGGTTCTTATTTAAGAAGTCTTTTCCTAACCCAATATATCCCAGAGTTTCCCCAGTGTTTTCCACAAGTAGTTTTATAGTTCGAAGTTATAGGTTTAGATCTTTAATCCACTTTGAGTTGCTTTTTGTTAATGGTGAGAGATTAGAGGTATGAAAATCTTAAAAAAAGACATTGAAAGTGACAAAAAAGTGGAAGGACATCCCATGCTCCTGGATTGGAAGAATTAACATAATCAAAATGGCAATTCTACCCAAATTAATCTACATGTTTAATGCAATTCCAATCAAAATACCAGAGATATTCTTCACAGATCTAGAAAAGACAATCATAGAATTTTTCTGGAATCATAAAAGACCTCGTATTGCAAAAGCAATCCTGTGCAAGAAGAATGGAGTAGGAGGCATATCACTCCCTGATTCCAAGATATACTATAAAGCTGTGGTCATCAAAACA
>NW_006159555.1:8737346-8741290 GCF_000334495.1 Tupaia belangeri chinensis | reverse complement strand
AAAAAAATTACCTGAGTAGAAAGGGGGTTAATTCTTTTTTATAAGCTTGGTAGATTTTTGAAGTGAAGCCATAAGGATCTGAACTTTTTCTTTTTTGGGAGGTTATTTATTACTGACTCAATTTTGTTGTTTACTATGGTTCTATTCAGGATTTCTGTGTCTTTCTGATGCAATTTTTGTAGATTATATGTGTCCAGGAATTTGTCTGTCTCATCCAGGTTTTGTTTGTTGGTGTATAGTTGATCATAGTATCCTCTAATGATGTTTTGTATTTCTATTGTGTCTGTTATAATATCTCCTGTTTCATTGCAAATTTGATTTATCTGGTTTCTTTCTCTCTTCTTGATTTGTCTAGCTAATGGTGTGCAAATCTTGTTTATCTTTTCAAAGAACCAGCTTTTACTTTCATTTATTTTCTGTATAGTTCATGTATTTTCTGTGTAGTTAATTTATTTTCTATTTTATTTATTTCTTTTCAAACCTTTGTTATTTCTTTTCTCATAGCATTTTTTTTTGGATTTTTTGTTGTTGCTTTTCTAGTTCTCTGAAGCATCATGTTATGTTAAGTTCATTTGCCATCTTTCTATCTTTTTTCTTATGTGCATGAATTGCTATGAACTTCCCTCTCATAGCTGCTTTTGCTGTGTCTCATAGATTATGGAAACTCATGTATTCATTATCATTGGTTTCCACCAATCTTTTGATTTTGGTCTTAATTTCTTTAGTAGTTGTGAATTTCTTCAGTAGTTATTCGAAAGTAGATTATTTAGTTTCCATTGATTGTGTATATTTGTGGATTCTTTTAAAATTAATACCAAGTTTAATTCCATCATGGTTGGAGACGATGCTGGATATAGTTTCTAAGCCTCTGAATCTGTAAGGCTTGTTTTGTGCCCTATCAGTGGTTGATCTTTGAAAAGGTTTTATATGGGGGTAAGAAGAATGTATATTTTGTGGTTTTTGGGTGGAAAGTACTAATGTCTCTCAAGTCAATTTAATTTATGGTATCATTTAGATCTTGTATTTCTTTACTTACTTTTTTCTAGATGATTGGTCCAAAGGAGATACTGGGGTGTTGAGATCCCCAACAATTAGTGTGTTGCAGTCTATCTCTTCTTTTGTATCTAGCAGTCTTTCCTTCACATTTGGGTACTGCTGAGTTGGATGCAGAGATATTTATAAGTATTATATCTTTTTGTTGAGTTATTTCTTTTACTACTATATAATGCCCCTTTTTACAGTTTTTGTCTTAAAGCCTATTTTGTCTGAAATCAGTATCGTGATTCCAGCTCTTTTGTGGTTTCTGTTTGTAAGGAATACCTATTTCCAGCTTTTCACTTTCAGTCTATGTATGTCTTTATCCATGAAGTGTGTTTCTTGCAGGCAACAGATAGTTTTTGTTTTATTTTAACCATTCAACCAATCTTTGTTTCTTGATTGGAGAATTTAATCCATTAACATTCAACATTATTATTGATATTTCCAGACTTGTCCATAGCATTAAATCAGCCATTTTCTTGGTTGTTTTTTTGTTCTCTTATTTCTTATGTCTCTTTAGTTTTCCTGGTATAACACTCCCTTCATGATTTCTTCAGGTTGTCTGATATTGGTAAATTATTTCAGGTTTTGTTTATCTAAGAATGATTTTATCTTTTCCTCCTATTCAAAGGATAATCTTGCCAGGTATAGTAATTTTGGTTGGAATTGTTTCTCAACACTTCTAATATATCTTTTCATTCTTTCCTTGCTTGCATTGTTTTCAGTGAGAGGTCTGATGTTAGCCTGATAGGATAACCTTTGTAACTTGACCTTTTTCTCTTGCCAATTTTAACATCTTGTTTTCATCTGTGGTTTTGGTCAGTCTGATTATGATGTGCTGTGGAAAAGATCTTCTTGGGGTGATTCTATTTTGGGTCATTCACATTTCTTGGTTCTGGATGTTTGAATGCTTCTCTAGACTTGGAAAAATTTCTTTCAGGATTTTGTGGAATGGATTATCAATGTCCTTATTAGTTTCTTCACCTTCTGGGAAATCAATTATTCAGATATTTAGACGTTTAGTGGTGTCTAGTATTTCTCGTGTATTGTCCTCATTATTTTTTCCCCAGTCTCTTTGGTGATTTTTTTTCTAGGTCAGAGGTTTTGTCTTCTACATCTGAGATGTGATCTTCTGCATGATCTAATCTGCTTGTACTACTTTTGAGGGAGGTTCCTGTATTGCAGCCTTCATCTCTAATAGTTCTGTTTGATTCTTTTTTTATGGTGTCTTATTCTTCTTCAAGTCATGGAAGGACTTCCTTATCTCCTGGAGCTTGTTGTCTCTTTTCTCTTGCATCTTCTGAAGTTCATTGTCTCTTTCATATTGCATTTTATTTAGTTTTGTCACTATGAATATTCTGAACATTTTTTGTAACATTTCCACAAGTTCGATTGTACTATCTGTAGATATGACGAATTGTTCTTTTCCCTTAGGAGGAGTGTTTTTTTTTTGATTATACATTTCTTCCTAATTTCTGTACTTCTGTTGCTAGAACTGGGTATTCCAATGATTTCCAGTTTCTTGAGAACAGGGTGACCTGGGGCTGAGCTGTAGGATTTTAGCAGAGGAGCAAAGTAGGGGCACACTATGTGCTTCAGGAAACTATGAAGTTGAAAATACTCTTGAGTGGGAAAAAGGCAGTTAGAGGTCTAAGGCGGTCTCCTGGAAGTGGTAGGCACACAGTGGAGTTCCCAAGGCAATCTCTGGCCTCGGTCCTTGATTTCGACTGCCGCTGCCAGGCAGAACCAGGGAAAGATCATATCGCAGTATTTTAATCACTGCAATTTTACTATCTAATTGGGTAAACTCTCTCTCTCTTCCCCCCCTAAAATGTTAATCATTAACAATCATTATTCTCACAGATAAATTTTGTAATCATCCTTTTTTTGAATTTTGTCAAAACATAGTGGGTGCTATCAAATAGTTCTTTGTTTCTTATTAAGCATCTCCTAAAAGACTACATTCATCCTGTATTTAACTGATAGGCTCTACTCTTTATAGTATGAGAATATTTTCTGACTTTTTTAATGCCATTTTATAGTGTTAAAATTGGAAAAGTCTATGAAAAAGAACACAAATAGGTTAAATGAATTATAGACAGCTCAGCATGTTTGAAGTGTAGAATAGGAAGAAAAGTGTGGCCAGGGTTTAGGCTGACTAATCTAGAGGTGTTTTGGATCCAGTCTGTCTGACTTCCAGTCCTAGCTAAGATTCATATCACCTCTAGAACTAACGATGAATTTCATAACCACTGGTCTTTAAAACTGGGACACTAATAGCATTTACTTCACAGGGTTACTGTGAAAAGTAAATAATATATACATGCTCTTACTGTAGTACCTAGGACACAGATTGCTCATTAAACATAGTTGCTTTCTGAGAGCTGGTTGGTGAAATCAACAAGGAGTTATAGGAGAAAATGCCATTACTAAAACTATCTTATAGAACTCTCGTTCTGGCTGTAGTGTAGAGAATGAACTAGATATGAACAATAAACTGGAAACAAAGAGTCTGACTGTGTGTGCATTATTGCCTGGTGGTATATGTAGAGTGTTAGGGAAATGCAATTAAAAACAAAACATTCTGGGCTGACTGGTGGCATGGAGGTTAAGTTGCTCATATGGGTTAATGCATAGTTCAAGTCCCAGACTTGGCAGCTTCAGAATCACACCAGGTGTGTATGTGTGTGTCCAAAATTCCATGCATTTGATAAAGACCTCTCTGGATCACAAAGCTGACAAAGCATCTGTCTCTCATTTTCAAAGATACATATTTATATATTGAAAGGTATTTAAAAAAATCCCTTTGAAAGAATATGTGTGTGTATGCCTACGCAAATATATTCTAGTAAAGTGAGCTGCCTAATAACTACTGCAATTCACCTGCAGTTTTTCCCTCTACTTTT
>NW_006159555.1:8735686-8737315 GCF_000334495.1 Tupaia belangeri chinensis | reverse complement strand
CTACAGAGACCCTCGGCTTTGGGCAAAGCTCCAAAGTCATGTGCCACAAAAGATTTTCCAAAATCATTTCCCTAAAAATTTAAATGCCATTTATTTCTATAAGAAACTTTCAGAGTATGGTGCTTAATTTTTTTTATTTTTGCCTGAATGGTAAATTATCTTACAATTATTTAAATTTATAATTTTCTTTTTGTTGGTTAGTTATTTCTATGTTTAGGCCCATTGTGAGTTTTTTCATATAAATTTTACAAAGTTTGGTAACCAATAAAAATGTGTTATGGACAATTTTTTGACACTCGGTAAAGTCACTACACCTCTGATTTTGTGGCCATTGCTGCTTGCTTTCTTTCTAAAAACCATTGTTGGTGGTTTCCTTCCAAAACTCTTGAATTCTCCTTTGTTCTCAAAATACTTTAACAAGCTTATAAGATGATGGGACTTCCAAGTTTCCTTTTAAAAAGGAAGAACTGGAGGCACCAGAAGACTTAATAAACTAGTGATAGGAACAGCATTAACTCTAATTCTAATCACATATAAATATGACACATTTATCCTTCAGGTCTCAGTTGAAATGCCGCTTTGTTAATAATGACTTCTGCTTATTCACAACCTGTACAGCAACGTCAATTTCACCCTCTCATAGTATTCACTTTTTGAAACACTCAAGTTCAAACAAGAATCACCAGTGCAATGGCTTTTCTCCCAGCCACTCCAAGTCCCTATGGCCGAGTGCCAAAGCTTTCTAGTTACTCCTATCTCCAGCATTGAGCACAGTGTTTTGTGCCTAATAGATGTGGAAAGGAGGAATGTAGAAAAAGAGATAGAGGAAGAGGAAGGAGGATCCAACAATTATTTGTGGGAAACTGTAATGACTGAAGTAATTAGAGGGACCCAGGACTTTGATTGTAGGTATTACTTCTCTAATCGCAACAATAATAGATTTGAATGGTGAAGAAATAATCCTGATAATGACATCTGTACGCTCGCCAAGCTCTGTAAATGAGAAATAAAGGGAATAGCACAATCAACAATTAAGGAAACTCATCAGCCTTTACATAAAAACTATTACTATTCTCTCACAATAAAAGAAGACTAGAAGGGACAGAATCAATGTGAGGACTGGTCTCAAAGAAACAGCAGACAGAGTGGCTCAGGCAAACAAGGAAATCTCTCTCAGCTGCACTGCAAAGCAACGGAGGAGCACAGCCACCCATGGTTTAGAGATTTTGAACTGTACTGCATCATTCTTTCCCACAATTGCAGAACACTGATCACAGTTAGCCTCACTGGCCTTTCTTTCTTAGACTCTAAGTCCTGGAAAGTCAGGGAGCTTGTTTTTAACTTTGAAGGACATAGACTTCTCTCAAATAAATACTGTTCACAATACCTTGCATCAAAGGCTACGTTAATCAAGAGCTCTACTGCTCACTCCTGTTTCTTTTATCTGTGAGATCAAAGAATGTTTTGGTTTTGAAACTGTGACTATTCACAGGGTTTTCTGAATGAATTAGTTTGAACCAGAGTGTGTGTGTCCAATGGGCCAATGGCATCATTTAAAATTATTGACTCAGGTCTGCCCATCACCCTATTGTGTCTCAAATGCAAAACATTGATCAGAGGAACACTGGG
>NW_006159555.1:8726245-8735593 GCF_000334495.1 Tupaia belangeri chinensis | reverse complement strand
TGACTCACTTCTTACAAAGTCATTGCTCTCTCCTGGAAAAGAAAGTATGTCTGATGCCAGACTTGGTCATATGAAATTATATGCATATGAATGCCAGGGTCATAGGAGTCACTTTTCATTGTAGTATAAGTAACTTAGGTCAGAGAGAGATTAATTGTCTGCATTTTTTTTTTCCAGAGAAAAAAAATCACAGAGGAATAGATTTTTACTTACTAATATAAGATGTCACAGGAACCCAAGAAGTCTAAAACACTGGACTTTTCATTTTACTTTGCACAAGCAGTAGCAGTTGGTAAAAGAGCTAAGATATAAATTCTGCAACTCCAAACAGCAACAAGTTAGAAGACCCTTAGATGATAGGTAATTCAAGAGGTACTCTATATTGGGAGAGAAATGGAGAACCTTAAACATTGATGTGGAGGGAGTCACAGGGCAATACTCAGCGCCCACTGAAGTCGACCTCCAAAAAATTTAGCAACTACAAACTCCTTGGAGGAAAGATCTGAGTTTCAGACATTTTTGTTTCCTTAATACCCCTTCCACTGTCCCCGTGCCCCTGCCCCACCCAGTAGATTCTCCAAAAAATGGAAATTGGCTGAATTCTGTCACTGTCCAGTTTTTGGAAGTGTGTTTTGCAGCTGATGCAATTTCTCTTCACCATTCACTAACTTCCACTACAGCCTCTCGGTCTGTGGTCTGCCTTCAGTGAAACTGCCCTCAAAATTTTGGAATCCCTTTATAAGTACATTTATTAGTTATTATTTTGATTTAAAAATTTATTTAGTAACTGAAAGTAAGTAGGCTGAATCTAATCTTTGTTTTACTTGGAATTACTGCAGTTTTTATTTTTTAAATTTTTTATTGCTTGAGGGCACATGTACTCATCAGGGAGAGGGGAGAGAGAAAGGGAAACTACCCCACAGTAGAACACGGTCATACTACAATCCATTTCCTTCCTTCCTCCATTCTGTCAGTATTTGGAGCATGCATGCATATATGCCGAGCATGCTAGGGCTGAGATTCAAACTGAGGTAGGCCACATGGGATCCAGCTTTCTAGGCAGAGCAGTTAACCACTATACTGTGAGGGCTAGCTCATTATATGAGTATTGAACACTTGACTCATAATTTTTCAAAGCTTTCTCTTTCACAGACTTTTGATGACGGTGTTATCTGAGACTCTGTAGTTATTCTACCCTCTTCCTAATTTCTTTTCTTTTTAGTACATTCTAGAACTGTATGTTCCACAAGCTTCTTTCATCTTCTCCTTATACTCTCTGAGAGTGTGAACCCTTGAATCTTCATTCATGGATATTACTATTTCATAGGAATAGAGAGCATTCTCATTTCAAAAAACCTCTACTCGCATTATACACTGCTTTCTAGGAAGGTTTTTACCAGTTTACATTCCACTTGTAAGACATAAGATGCCAGCCTTGCTGTACTCATATAAACACCAAATGTTAACTTGAAAATAAAGTTTCTAACTTAGTAGGTAAAGTTAATATGACAATGGTTCTTCTCTGGTAAAACATCTCAGAATGCTGCATACTCTAAATTGTCCCATACTTTTCTGCTGTTTTTATGCTGGACATCTCAGAGTGAAAACGAAGGAGAAAATACTAATAGTTCAAGAAATCAGGGGACCGGGAACCAGCAGTTAGCGTAATGGCTATGTCGCTGGACTCCCACGTAGTCGACTGCGGTTCGTGTCCCGGACCCAGTGGCTTAAAACTCACGCCAGGCGCGTGTGCGTGCGTGCCCAAGATCCCGAGAGGAGAATGGAGGAGAAGGGATTGCGGCGTGACCATCCCCCCTGGGGGGTGATTTCTCGCTTTCTGTCTCTATGTCTCTCTCTGTCTGTCTGGCGAGCGCACGCGCCCTACAGTGAAAATCTCTCCAAAAAAAAAAAGAAATCAGGGGACCAAGAAAGGACAATTTTCAGAATTGGTTTGGTTGATAGAATTTTTGTCTAAATTTTGCCACATTTTTCATAGTATTTAATATGCAGGATTATTGCTATTTTATCTTTTTTATATCTTCATAAAATCTTTGAGTAGGCATGCCATACAAATAGTCTCTTGCCTTGAAAATCTATAAACATTTTTTTTCTTTTCCTTTTTAAGAGGTTTTTGTCTTAAGGCATGTGAGCTTGTGGAGGGGGAGGAGAGACAGAGACAGTGAGAAGGGAAGTGAGAATCCCCCCCAGAAGGATGGCCATGCTGCAATCCTTTCTCCTCTGTTCTTTTCCTGGGACCTTGGGCATGCATGCACATGTGCTCAGTGTGATTTTCAATCCACCAGGTCCAGGACTCCAACCACCATTGATCACGTGGGAATCCAGCAATGTAACCGCTATGCCATCTCCTGGTCCTTCTGTAAACCATTTTTGAAGTCCCTAAATTTACTCCAGAAATACCACGACCATAAACATCTTATAAAAGATGCAGTCATCTTACAGAATGATTTATAAATATGAGGAAGATCCACATTCTGCTTGTAAGGAGCCTGCTTAACCTGCTAAAAAGGTAAGTTAGGTAAATCACATACATGACTACAAACCAACTGTCATTACATAAAGAACAAAGAATGTGGATAAAAATACAAGACTCATCAGGAAAGGAAAATTCATAATCAGATAGAGATGGACAATATCTCACAATTAATATGGCATTTGATAAGAACCTAAAAGATGAACAGTGTTTTTGTTAGTAGAATAAGGCTATGGTTTGGGGAGAGGGAAGAGCATTTCAAACTGAGGAAATTGTGCAGGACCAAAGGCTTTGACTGTATGTTGGTGAGCAGCTTCTCCAGGACAGCAGCTTCTCACATTGTAACTGTTAAATGCTAAGATGATGACATTGTATTGCATTCAGTTCTCATTAGGAGCCATTGAAAGTTCCTGAATAAGGAAAAGATTTGATGTGAAGTGACGTTATTTTATTTTATCGTGAATTAGTATTCCTGTAGCGATGTGAAGTCTAGATTAGAATAAAGAATGGGAGTATCATGCCCAAATAGAAAGCTATTCCATTGGTTCAGGTAGAGAGCAAAGTATGCTTCAATTGGGGAAACAGGAATGAAAAGAAAAATAAGAAAAGAGAGGCAGAAAGGTTTTGTAGAGGCAGAAGCCAATGATTTACTACCTAATTGAGTTTGGGGCAGGGGGTCGGTTTCAAATACAGGTACCTAGGAGATGGTTAAATTTAGTGTGTTTAATAGATAATGAAGACAGAAGAAAGAAATCATATAGGAAGGGAACTGAGTTTGGATTTGAACACACTGATTTTAAGCTGCTAGTTTTTATTCACTGATTTGCTAAGTAGGCAATTGAAAATGAAGGTTTGGTAATTAGGGGAGAAAAAGCAATTAGATGTATTTAGGAGTAATTGGTACAATCGTATCAACAGATCTTGGGTAGGGCACATGAGCTAAGGTGAATGGATCAGACTCCTTTCCTAGAAACAAAAGAAAGGAGGGTATGGACAGTCCTGTTGGGTGGCACAGGTACTGTACATAGCCATAAGCCTTGTGAAGTGGAGTAAGCTGAAATGTGAAGAATGAGTGTCATTTACCAGACTGTCTAGAAGAACAACGTTGACAAACACTGGGGGAAAAATACCTCACATAGTTAATCTCTCAAAGCCCTTGTGGAAGAGTAATGACCATAATGAGAGAGAATGAACCCAGTAGACAGAGTGAAATAATCCCGGTAGCATTTGAGTTCCTAAGAAAGGATTGTATCTCTCTTTCTGTGGTTATTTGACCCTTTTAACAAATTTACCCTGTTAAAAAGAACTGCTCAATTAGTTAGAGGAGAATTACTATAATTTGTAACCAAAGGAATCTTGACTGTTACACTATTAGAAAGTCAGAAGTAATCTTTAGATATTTCATTCTAATTTTAAGTGTGCAACACAATTTATTCTCTTATTCATTTAACATTTATTAAGTGCCTGCTCTGTTCTAGGTACTGTGAAAGTCTGGTCCAGTGGCAAAGACAAACCTCAATTTATGAACAGGCAGAATTCCAAATGTCCTTTCGTAAATGAGCTGGTTGGCAGTTGGAATAGATTACTCCACACAGGCTTCATTGTGAATGGTGGTAATGTGCCCAGGATATCTTGGAAAAGCCTATTCTATATAAAATATGACAAATTAGACATAAAATGGCAGTCTGACTATGTGTAGCATGTTTCTCTGTAAAGCTCGTACTGGACAATACCTTGGGATGCCACGTTAGGTAGTACTTGGGTGGATTCGCGTGGGCTGGACGAACTACTCCTCTTTTTCTCCCTTCAAAGGGTTTTGGTGACTATAGTGCATAGAATAAGTTTTGTTTTAGTTTTTGTTATAGAGCATGTATGCTCACCAGAGAGAGACTGGGAAGGAAGGGGGGGGAGAAAGAGAGAGAGAGGAAAAGTGAGAAATCACCCTTCAGGGATGATGGTCACCTCTCAATCCCTTCTTGACTCCATTCACCTCTTGGGATTTTGGGCATGCATGCACTTGTGCCTGGCATGTTTCTCAAGCTGCCAGATCCAGGACTCAAACTGTGCCATTAGACATGTGGGAGTCCAGCACCTTAACCACCCTGTCTCCTGCTGGCTCCTTGTTTTTCTAACTTTTAAAGATAATTTTGAAATTTAAGTATTATGTTTTATTGTGGTGTGTATTATGGAACTGTGCTCAAAATACATTTGTTTCACAATATGGCAATATACGCTTGTGCTTTGGTTTCATTGTGATAAATTTTCTTGTTAAAATAATGTTTAAAATAAACAGGTAGAGCCAAGGGTTGATAGACACAATGTATGATAGAATACTTAGATTCTTCCTTACTTACCCAGATGTCTGAATTACAAATTTATGGGAAACCTTTCTGATTTGGATTCAATGCAGTTTTCATTGTAATGAATAAAGACAATTGACATAAAAAAGTAGAAAATGTGACAGGGAAAACCTGTTTATTTTACTTATTTCTTTGGTTGAATCATTACTCAACACAATGGAAGTAGGCAATTATATGTTGCTATAGAATGCGTTATCCAGTTTGGGATTATGAGTATTAATGATTTCTATAATAATAAAAAAAATCTTTTAAAAAATAGTATGTATATTGTATCAGCAATATATTCTTGCTCAATCTGACTGTATTTAGATGAAAGTTTCTTCAGTTTCCATATACCCTTGGCATAAAACTGACAAATAAGTCTTCTACAAACTCATACTGGGCTTTTAATGATTTTTTCTTGATTCCTTCATTTATTTGTTTGTTCCTTCCTTCATCCTTTTCTCTTTTTTAATAGTTTTAATTAATTTGTGTCTTTCAACCAGGAATCCAGAAGAACGTATTTAAGAATCAACAATCCCAAATTCTTTCTTTCTTTATGTTTCAGTTAAATTAGTCAACCATATTATCTCAGATTCTCTTTTAAAAACCTAAACAAAACAAAAATCAAGTTATTTCACGGTAAGTTATAAAGATGCTGGTCTTTCTTTTTTCTTTCTTTCTTTCTTTCTTTCTTTCTTTCTTTCTTTCTTTCTTTCTTTCTTTCTTTCTTTCTTTCTTTCTTTCTTTCTTTCTTTCTTTCTTCTTTCTTTAAATTTTTAAAGAATTGTTCATTTTAGGACCAGCAGATAAGTAATGGTTACATTGCTAGACTCCCATGTGGTCAACTACAGTTCAAATCCTGGACCCAATGACTTGAAACTCATGCTGGGCATGTGTGCATGTGTACCTAAAATCCCGAGGGGAGAATGGAGGACAAGGGACTGTGGCATGGCCATCACTTTTAAGGTATGGTTTTTTGCTTTCTGTTTCGGGCTCTCTGGTGAGCACATGTGCCCCATAGCAAAAATCTCCCTCTAAAAAAAAAGAATTATTAGTTTCACTAACTCAATCATTTTAATTTGACCAGAGAGAGACAGAGAGAGGGAGAAAGTGAGAAAGCAAGCAGCTGAATCTGGGACATGACCATGGTCAGGGATATGGAAGTTCAGAGCCTTAACCCCATGCCACCTGCTGGTCTCAGCTTTTGTTTCTTATTTAATTGTGCCAATTAATTTGTTTCCTGTTGTAAACAGTCAAAGAAAAATTTCACTGGACCGAGTTAAATAGTAAAGGATTTAATCTTGAAGACTGTTGTAAGAGGGAATTATGGGGAGTATATTAAAGAGGAAGTTGATCAGTGTGATTAGGTTGGTTATCTGTGTTTGTTATTGCTGCTTCTGGAAGTTAATCTCCTAACCTCCCATAGAGACTGGGAGATAGGGCTCTTTGTCTTTCCTGGTGATTACATATGAAAGAAATAGTTCCCCAGCTCTTGAGAAAGATATCCTCAGTTTGTAAAATTGGCAAGTGGCTGGGAAAACATTTTACATTCTAAAAGGGCAGTGAAAGTATTTGAGAAAGCAACTTTCTAAACAGAGTACTCTAGGGAAAAAAAGATTGGGAAGGGACTACAGTCTGGAGGAAACCTGACTGAAATTCAGTCAAGGTAGAAGGAAGTGTTAAGGTTTTCTTGGTCAAAATTCACTAGGAATAAATATGAAAATTTTTTCATTTCACCCCCACCCCTCCACTTTCCAAAATGATTACAGATTTCAGACTCAGATTTTGTTCAGTTCAAAGAAAATTAATAATATATAATATTTATGGAGCAAATCTTAATAGTAGTTATAAAATAGGAAAAACAAAAAACAAATCCAAGAAAACAGCAAACAAATTCAAAACCCTTAGCATCTTTCCTGGTTTAGAAAAGAGCATCTATCTCTTAGGAATATGATATATTCAATGATTCTTATTGATAAATATTTTCATATCACCTGTCCAGAGTTGTATATGATAATGTTTTGTGAAATGTTAAACTTTTTGGTATACATGGAAATATAACCTTATGTTTCATTCCTAATGTAAATATGTATTATCTCTCTCCATCTCTCTCTCTATATATATAGGGTCATCAAAAAAATGATGACACATTTTTGCATACAAAAGCATAGAAAAATATGTCATGAATTTTCCAATGACCCAATATATATGAAAGTAATGAAACATATATACATATACACACATATGTGTATATATATATATATATATACATACACATATATATACACATACACATATATATGTATATATACACATATATATATCTTGATTATTTTGCCAGACATTTATCATATTTATTTTTTAATCGGTAGTAAATTTTGTTTCTTTGATTGATTTTAAAATCCATTATTTCATCTTGCTTTTTTTCCTGCAGCTAAACTAGAAATTTGTAGTCTTCCTCAGAAATGTGATGATGCTCTTCCTTTTAAATTATGCTCTCTGATTTTCTTGTTAGTTTGCTTCAAGGAAATCCAGGTGTTCAACATGCTTGTTCGAAGTTTGTCCCATACCAGGTGGTTGCTTAATTTGAGTATCTGAACAGCAAACTGAGCGGATCATTTTGGAGAAAGTAAGGTTACCACTGGGTAATGGAAAGGAAGATCAGATGCCCTGAGCTCTCCAATCTGGTGTGAGGGGAGGAAGTAGATAACTGGATATGCTGTGTTACCAGACATCACTGGTCCCAAGCCATTGCTTCTGCCTACCACTGCCACAGTACAATAGGAATGCCATCCCCTTCATACTCAGCGTTTTTTTTTTTTTTTTCCTTAGATTGGTTGCTTGCTAGAGAGATAGGGAGACAGAAAGCGAGACATTCCCCTAGGGGGAGTGGCCATGCCACAATACCTTCTCCTTCATCCTTCTCTAGGGATTTTGGGCAAGTATATACATGCGCCCAAAGTGTTTCAAGTTTCCTGGGATTTGATTCAAAACCAAGACAGCAAACAAAATGAACCAACAATTCATGCTAGTTATTTTTAGGGCTTTCTTTGCATCATGATTGCTTTGTTTTTTTTTTTTTTTTAAGGATTACTTTATTTAACTTTATTTATTTATTTATTTACTTTAATTTAACCAGAGAGGGACAGAGTAAGCAAACAAGACAGGGAGGAGGGAGGTAGGAAATAGAGAGAGAGAGAGAGAGAGAGAGAAAGGCACCAGGCCCAGGACTTGAACTGTAGTCAGCCATTTGGGAGTCCAGTACCCTTAACCACCATGCCACCTGATGGTTTCCCCTCCCCCATACTCAGCTTTAATCCTCAATTTCATCTGGCTCTCATGGGCAGATGATACCTGGAGTTCACATGGAATGCTAAAATTTCCACAAGCTTTCTTTATTTTTTTTCACAGTGACCAAGATTAGAAGTTGAACCCATCAATACTATAACCCTGCATTGACTTTTTTATTTTTTCCATATTTACAATTTTTTTATACTTTCAGTCACTGTATATTATTATAACATGCAAAATGAATTTTCCCGGAAGGAATACACTGTATCTTATTCCAGTCAAAGGTATTATCTATGTTATCAACAGATAATTTTCCATTTGTGTGTCCCTTGGTGAATTTTCCCGGAAGGAATCCACTGTATCTTATTCCAGGCACAGCCACCACCATACACATTATAATTAACAGATTTTTTTTCCACCTTAGGTCCCTTATATTTCCCCCTTCTCTTAGATTGTCTCTAGTATCCATAATCGTTTTCTCTGCATTGACTTTCTGATTTCAGAAACTACTCTCTCTGCATCCCACTCAAAGTTTTTCTTTACCGTAGCCCTTCAGGAGTTACTTCTTTGAAGTCAAGGTAAGACGGTCTTTCTGTTGACTTTGACCCCCTGATGGTCTGTCTCCAGGAACCATGATCAATAATATAACATAATATGAGGAATAACAATTTCTTTGGTGATTCCATCAATACCAAATTCAATCTTCATACCAACCAGTGTACAGTTCTGGGACAACTAGGATTTCTCTAGTATTTTGAACAAAGCCTGTGTAGTGTGATTCATGACCTCCATTTTATTTTGGCCTATCACAAGTCCAGCAAAGCAAAATTTTGCAGCAATCAACTGTTCCTCAGACCACTGTATGTCATCATTGGCATCATCTTTAAAAAACAGCTCCACTTTAGGTGGGTAAAACTTACATCCTTCCTGATGCCAGGATTTCTTTTGAGAAAAGAACCTGTTGCTATTCTCCTGCAAACTTTCTTTTGGAATCATTTCACTCTGGGGTGCAATGAAAGCTGTCTCCCTACATTTTCTGGGGAAAGTTTTGATACCTGCTTCCTGTAACTGCTGTAAAATGCAACTGGTAAGTGTAGTTGAAATTGCAGCTTTTCCTTTCAGGTGATTCTAGCTGCATTTCCTGTTGTAATGTGGTCCTTGGACTGCAGGGGGATTTTTCCTTGACTATCCAATAGTTCATAGACTTCTTTTGTTTCACCCTTT
>NW_006159555.1:8663730-8725920 GCF_000334495.1 Tupaia belangeri chinensis | reverse complement strand
TTTTTTTTTTTTTTCATTATAATTAAGTCAGTGGATTTCATGTATTGAGGGTTTTCTTCTTGAATAATGTCTTTCTCAAAAACAAAACAGAACTTCCTCCAGGTTCCCCCACTTCCACCCCTATTCCATTGTCACTGTTTTTAAGGTGAGGCTGAGCACCCATTTGGTAAAGCAGCCAACGTTAAATGACTGCTTAGATAAACATTTGTAGGTGTTAATTGGTCCTGCGGGGGGTCTTTGAAGCTCAGCAACTCTGTTCCCTTTGAAGTTTTGTTTTTGCTCCTGCCAAAAACCTCCTGCATCTCTCACTGAGCAGGCATCCCCAGACTTTTCTCTTTAAGCACTGGCCACCCTTTCCTGGGATTTCAGACTCAGCAGGCCTTAGTGGGTGTGGATATCATTCTTGTAACTGATTGTATCCCTTGATCAAAATTCTTTCTCTTTCCTCTCTGGTTTGTTACTCCCTGGTCCCTAGGGCATGAATTTGAGCGTGTCCCTACCAAGAAAGGCCTGGTATTCTAAGTGTAGACAAGGCCTGTTCTAAGCAAGTTCAAAACCAAGACAGCAAACAAAATGAACCAACAATTCATGCTAGTTATTTTTAGGGCTTTCTTTGCATCATGATTGCTTTGTTTTTTTTTTTTTTTTAAGGATTACTTTATTTAACTTTATTTATTTATTTATTTACTTTAATTTAACCAGAGAGGGACAGAGTAAGCAAACAAGACAGGGAGGAGGGAGGTAGGAAATAGAGAGAGAGAGAGAGAGAGAGAGAAAGGCACCAGGCCCAGGACTTGAACTGTAGTCAGCCATTTGGGAGTCCAGTACCCTTAACCACCATGCCACCTGATGGTTTCCCCTCCCCCATACTCAGCTTTAATCCTCAATTTCATCTGGCTCTCATGGGCAGATGATACCTGGAGTTCACATGGAATGCTAAAATTTCCACAAGCTTTCTTTATTTTTTTTCACAGTGACCAAGATTAGAAGTTGAACCCATCAATACTATAACCCTGCATTGACTTTTTTATTTTTTCCATATTTACAATTTTTTTATACTTTCAGTCACTGTATATTATTATAACATGCAAAATGAATTTTCCCGGAAGGAATACACTGTATCTTATTCCAGTCAAAGGTATTATCTATGTTATCAACAGATAATTTTCCATTTGTGTGTCCCTTGGATGTTTTACTTCTTTCTTTTTCTCCTTGATTCTCTTCCTCTAACCCTCCCATATTTCCCCCTTCTCTTAGATTGTCTCTAGTATCCATAATCGTTTTCTCTGCATTGACTTTCTGATTTCAGAAACTACTCTCTCTGCATCCCACTCAAAGTTTTTCTTTACCGTAGCCCTTCAGGAGTTACTTCTTTGAAGTCAAGGTAAGACGGTCTTTCTGTTGACTTTGACCCCCTGATGGTCTGTCTCCAGGAACCATGATCAATAATATAACATAATATGAGGAATAACAATTTCTTTGGTGATTCCATCAATACCAAATTCAATCTTCATACCAACCAGTGTACAGTTCTGGGACAACTAGGATTTCTCTAGTATTTTGAACAAAGCCTGTGTAGTGTGATTCATGACCTCCATTTTATTTTGGCCTATCACAAGTCCAGCAAAGCAAAATTTTGCAGCAATCAACTGTTCCTCAGACCACTGTATGTCATCATTGGCATCATCTTTAAAAAACAGCTCCACTTTAGGTGGGTAAAACTTACATCCTTCCTGATGCCAGGATTTCTTTTGAGAAAAGAACCTGTTGCTATTCTCCTGCAAACTTTCTTTTGGAATCATTTCACTCTGGGGTGCAATGAAAGCTGTCTCCCTACATTTTCTGGGGAAAGTTTTGATACCTGCTTCCTGTAACTGCTGTAAAATGCAACTGGTAAGTGTAGTTGAAATTGCAGCTTTTCCTTTCAGGTGATTCTAGCTGCATTTCCTGTTGTAATGTGGTCCTTGGACTGCAGGGGGAATTTTCCTTGACTATCCAATAGTTCATAGACTTCTTTTGTTTCACCCTTCTAGAGTATTTTGGCCAATGTTTAGCACCTCTGCTGTCACCATTATCCTGAGTGGGCTGGGGGGTAACCGCCAGAAGAGAAGCTAAAAAGAGGAGTGATCCTAAACACTCTGTCCTATTAATTTTTTTGAGAGACACTACTTTGATTATTTTGCTAGAACTTTATCTTATTGATTGTTTTTAGAGAAATACATCTCTGATCTATTTAACAATTCTATCATTATTCAGTTGTCATTAATTTTGGCTTATAATTTTATTAATTTATTCATGTTGTTTTATTAATATTTATATATTTTAAAATTTAAGGTAAATATTTAGTTACTGTATTTTAAAATTTCTTGTTTAAGACTGTGAAATATTGTTTTGGCTGCATCTCACATGTTCTTTTAAATAAATATCATCTTCATTTTCTGGAAACCTCTTAAAAAGTT
Source organism: Tupaia belangeri chinensis (assembly GCF_000334495.1). Classification (NCBI taxonomy): domain Eukaryota; kingdom Metazoa; phylum Chordata; class Mammalia; order Scandentia; family Tupaiidae; genus Tupaia; species Tupaia belangeri. The sequence continues at coordinate 8,723,461 of NW_006159555.1, read as the reverse complement.
TATTCATTTATTTATTTAATATGAGAGAGAGGAAGAGAGAGAGAGAGAGAGAGACAGAGAGAGAGAGAGATGTTCTCTATCGGGTCTCACCAAAGTTATAGTCTTTCTACCTTAGTCTCCCAGACAATCAGGATTGTAGGTGTAGAGTCCCACCAAGTCTGTTCCGGTTGGTCCAAGATCTGAACCTACGCCTCCCGTGCAGTTCCAGCATTGTGCTACACTTTCAGTTTTATCTTTTTAGATTTTAAAGCTTTTTGTGACTATATATAGATACATATTATAAAATTTACCTTTCAAATGATTTTAAGTGCTCAGTTCTGTGGTATTAAGTACATTCACACTGCTGTGAAATCAGTACCGTCTGTCCACAGAATATTTTCACCTCCTCAGCTGAAGCCTTGGACCTATTCGGAGCTAACTCTCCATTCACTTAACGCCCCAACCCCTGGCAACCACAATTCTATTTTCTGTCTCTATGACTCTGAATATCCTAGGTACTTTATACAAGTGAAGGCACATGGTATTGGTCTTTTTATGCCTGATTTATTTCACTTAACATCATGCTTTTAAGGCTCATTCATACTGTAGCATGTGTCAGAATTTCATTCTTTCTAAATGCTTAAGAACAGTATAATATGATTCCTGAAGTTTATTTTCTAAGATCCCAAGCAAAACAAAATTTGAAAACTTGTATTTTTTACACTTGCAAATTATATAATTCTAATCTTGTAAATACTTGTTAAGGTCTAGGATTGTATTTGTAGTGTTGTCATTTTTTATTTGTATACTTACTAGGTTTTACTCTATTAGAAGTTTGCAAATACATAAGGATGACAAATAGTAGACAAAGCTTTTTTAAAGTAAATCCATCTGAAAATTTCACAGGAAGTTAATAAGCAATGCTTTGACTGGCATTTTACATTGAAAGAAAAAATAATTTTAAAGATTATAAAAGAATTTTAATATTTTAAATTTCATGGGCTGTGTTATCAAGGACATGCCTATCTTTGTGCATAGAAATGTAACTAAGTTACAAAGAGTGAAGAAATAAAGAAGTTGCATTTTTTTTTTTTTTAAGAAAGAGATTTTTGTTATAGGGCATGTGAACTCCCCAGAGAGAGACAGAGAGACAGAAAGCAAGAAATGACCCTCCCAGAGGGGATGGCCACACCACAATCTCTTTTTCTCCATTCTCCTCTCAGAATTTTGGGCATGCACACACATGTGCCCAGCGTTAGTTTTGATCGGGTGAGTCCGGGACTCGAACCATGGTAAACTATGTTGGAGTCCAGTGACAGCCGTTATGCCATCTGCTGGACCCACAAGTACTGGTTTTGAGGAAGACTATTAATTTTAGCAATAGCACAATGTAACAACTTTCCATAGGCATGGACATGGCAGTATTATAAGAAATAGAGTACTTTTTAAAAACACAACTATAGGGTTTTGACAGTTTTCCCAAAAGCATCCTTTAATTCTTCAACCCTAAAATCATTCTCTTTTGAAGTATTTGTCATACCATATGACTATTAAGCTTGTCTCACTCCAGCAGAGTCTCTTTAGACTGTCTTTTGATAGGATTTTAGAAGTTCTCCAATAATACGGTAATCTGCACCATGACACATTGTTTTAAAGGTCTGAAATTCACTTCACATTATATTTAAATAACATTTTGATTAAAGTTGAATCAATCACGCAGGTGCATGGTGGATAAGACATTGGATCCCACATGTCCAACTCTACAGTTCATGTTCTGGACCTGGCAACTTGAAAAACATGCAAAGCATGTATGTATGCATGCCCAAAATCCTGAGAGGAGAATGGAGGCGAAGGGATTGTGGTGTGGCCATCCCTCCTGTGGAGTGATTTCTCACTTTCCCTTTCTCTGTTTCTTCATGGTCAGTGCACACACTCTATGGCAAAAATCTAAAAATAAATAAATAAAAAACAGTTGAATCAATGAGTAGGGATGCTTGTTTTAATTGCAAAGGGATGTTAGAGAGGTGATTGTACACCATATGTTCATTTTGACACTTCATATTTTGACTCTTTAAGACTTATTTGTCATGAAATTGTTGCAAATTTAAGAACTTAAATTTTCATGATGTATGAATCTTGGTGTTTTAAATCAATGTTATTTGGAACACAAATATTCATGACCCATATTTTCAATGGGTACATAACATTGTTTTTATATTTAATGCCTTTGTAATTGAATTCTTATTTTCTCTGATTTCAGTACTTTGACCACTGTCAGAAAGCAAACAAACATTTTTTTTTTTATTTATAAAAATTATTGGGAACCAGCAGTTAGCGTAATGGCTATGTCGCTGGACTCCCACGTAGTCGACCATGGTTCGTGTCCCGGACCCGGTGGCTTAAAACTCACGCCGGGCGTGTGTGCGTGCGTGCCCAAGATCCCGAGAGGAGAATGGAGGAGAAGGGATTGCGGCATGACCATCCCCCCTGGGGGGGTGATTTCTCACTTTCTGTCTCTAATGTCTCTCTCTGTCTGTCTGGTGAGCGCACGCACCCTACAGTGAAAATCTCTCAAAAAAAAATTATTAAGGACACTTTTGCTTATTTTCCATTTTGGTTTTGCAGCTCTAGGTAGGTTTCTTACAATCATCAATATAAGATAATTTAACACACTATAATAATAAGAGCGTGTTTCACAAGGCAATAAGAATTGTTGCCCTATCCCCACACTTGTGTGTTTTTTCCAGAGCAGTGAAATTACTAAATGATAAATGAATTCTTTGATGGACAAAAACCAGTGTCTTTGAGTGCCTGGTGATGATCTTATACCTGTTCAGTATTTGTCACAAACTCATATAATGTAAAAGAGAAAGCTCCCAACTTTGAGGGCAACTTTGTTATTTATTTCAAATATCCTTATCAGAAAAGAACTCAGTTTACACACATATCTCAGTACACAGTCATGTTACTTCTGACTCCTTAGTAACTCTTAAAATAATCAGGTGCTTTTCCCGGGGCAGGGTCACCATGCATAGAGCACAGCCTGGCCACGTTAACAGCCCTCTTCACCTGGGAAGCGCTTTTATGGGCACTACCTTGCAATTTGGCAAGCAGCACTCTCTTCTGCCCTGTTTGCTCTTGGCCCTAAGATGTGAGACTTTTCTTTCATGAATTCATGACTTTGAAAACTGATATGTCCTGATCTAGATGTTTTAGAAGAGTTGTTCCTCTGTAGTCTCTCACAGTGGTGCTCCCAGCTTGACCTTTTCTTAATTATCTTCTGCAGATCACATCTTGTTTCCTTTCCTACCACCTACTTCTCAGGTTTTGAAAGCTACAATACTAACGCCCTGTCTCTATTTCTTTATGAATTGTTCCTATAGCATTTTTCCAGTAAAATATAGTTCCAGTATCTCCGAAGGTAGTTTTAATGTATGCTAACCAAAAATATGATTAATAACTCAGGTATAATGAGATGGCAATGATTATAGATCTCTGGAAAGAAGTGAAAACTCTGGATTTCAATCTTTGTACTGGCTCTGTGTCCTTGGAGGTGATAATTTCTCCAGGTCAGCATTTTCCATACAATAAATAAAGAATTAAACTTTATAGCTGTTAAGATTTTGTTGGACGCTAAAAAATTTCTAATCATCATAGGAAAGTATTTGCACTGAAACAAAAAACATGTATTACCATTTAATGTTAGGGAATTAAAAATCACAATTCCTCATGCTCATAGTCCCAATCAATCAAGTATTAATCCACTTTCTTAAAATAAATTTGCATGCATATTTTGTCCAGTTTTTAATGTGGTATAGGTTGTGTTTTCTCATTTAGGCTTTTATAAAACTTCCACTGAAAAAAATAATTCAATTGACTAGAACTCATTTCACTGCTAAGAGGCAGTTACCTTAATTTCATCTCTCATTATGAATCCCAACAACTTAGTTTGTATTCATTTATTTACAGTACATTAGTTGTCTTTTCTTTTCCACACATGAGAAGTTTGAATCTAACATATTTAGACTAGAGCAAATTTACTGAGATTAAATTCAGTATTTGACTTTTTAAATCACAAAACAAAAATGCTATTTACGACAATAGGACATAAAGTGCATTACTGCCTTTTGGTTTTCTAACTAGTTATCCTGAAAATGTAAATGTATTTGGAAACACTGAATGCTATATCTTCAGGCTTTCGGATTTTTCTAAGGAATCGGTTCAACCCCAGACCCCAACTAAATAATGTAGTGAGTAGGTTGTAAAAATCAGAAAGGATGACTATAAGACTTTGAGTTAATACTTGACTAGGATAAGGGTAGAATGTTGATTAAATAATATTGAAATCATTTCAACAGTCATATCCAAGAACATTACATTTGGGTCTTAAAGTAATTTCTAAAAGACCTCTGGCTTCAGAGATCTTTGCCGTACATGGAAAGGACACTGCTATTGTTATCAGCTAAGTCTGAAGTTATATGAGGAAGCTTTGCTCAAGCCTGAAACGCTCGGCCAGCTTAAGCTCCTTGGCTGGCACAGAGAAAAATACATGTTAAGGGATTTGATTTGTCTTTAATGCCCTATTGTGGTAAGATGGGATTGAAACAACACTTCAATTGTGTTTTCCATACTCCTCATATTTGTAAAGAAACTTTTGCTTTGTATATTGAAATGCCTTGTTATTTGTTAAATCTAAATTTAGCATTTTCATGGCTCACTGTGCCTTTCCTTCTATACCTACTTTCTTATCTCACTAGATGTTTTTCTTACATTTTACTTAACATGGAAAGGAGAAAAAATGGTAGCAATATTAGTATGAGCAGATACTTTTGTCTGGAGGTTTGTTCTAGTGTTTGTATTTTGCTTTAAGGTGGAAACATGTAGCTATATTACTTTACTTTTGGAAAACATATAGGTTACTAACATTCTGCCTTTCTACTTTTGCAACTTGCTTCTTATCTATCTCAACAAATAGTATGTATGTATTTTGGGACCAGCAGATGGCATAATGGTAATTTTGCTGGACTTCCACGTAGCCAACTGCGGTTCGAGTACTGGATTTGGCACCTTAAAATTCATGCTGGGTTTGTGTGCGTGTGTGTCCAAGATTCCAAAAGGAAAACAGAGAAGGGATTGCACCATGCCCATCCCCCCGGGAGTAATTTCTCGCTTTTTGTCTCTCTTTCTCTGTCTTTCTGATGAGCACACATGCCCTTCAGCAAAAATATCTCTCTCAAAAAAAGTATATATCTTAAATGTCTATTATGTAACCAAGAATTGTGCTAAACTTTGGAGATACTACATAAATGATTCTGGGACTAGGTTTTATTTAGCTTTTATGTTTTATTGACTTACATATGATTTTTTTAAAACTGAGAAATGAAATTGATTTGTAACATTAAAGATATATATGAATATATATATATATATGTTAGTCACTATGATTATCTTAAAATGCCTCCAGCTGTTATTTCTTTTAAAGTGTATTTGTTTCTTCCCTCAAGAGAGTGATAAAGAGAGAAAGAGAGAGAGAGAGAGAGAAGCAGGCACACCAACAGAGTCCTCACGCTGTGATTCACCCCTAGTATGAGCCCGCCCAGATCACGGGCACAGGCATTCACCTGTCACAGCAAGTCCTTAGACCATGAACCCAGAGCGTTCTCATGTGGATCCAGTTGCTTTGGCACTGCACTGCTGGGCCCTTCTCGCTATTACTAATTCTTTACATAATTCTAGTAGCCCACAGTAACTTTGGACTGGCTCTATGAGAGCATGCTATATTTTCTGTCTTAAGCTTTCTGGTCACCAGTATTCTATTAATCAAATTGGAACTAGAAAACATTGCTTTGTATTTCCATATTGTATATGTTCTGTAATTTGTTTGTTTCAGCACTTAGTAATTCAAACTAGCTGCAATCATTGCTTTTGGTGTTTTTTCCACTGACCTCTTCCATAAATGAATCTATCAGTATCCATTTTCATCAACAATATTCCGGTGTAAAAATTCCTTTTGAAATTCAACCTTCAACACCTGGAGGTATTTATTTGAGAAAGTTTTGATGTAAGAAAATTTCTGTAACTGTCTAAAGACATACCTGATAATTCCTCTGCCTTCCTCTAAGAAGGTCAATATGGCAGCTTAGGCAATTCTTTAAATATCCACTTCTTTCCTGGAATTTCTCGTTTTTCTTTTTAAATTATCTTTAAGTAGCGTGATATTTTCTTCTTATTTGCCTGGACATTTATTTATTTTGTAATATATTTAGAATCTTAGGAGGTTCAATGGCAGTCAAAAGGGATCTCACAAGTATTCTGATTTACCCTTTTTTCTTGGTACTTAATATGATTGTTTTTCCATCCTTTTTTAGGCAGCAATATTTCTGCATGAAAACTGTAAAGGCACGAGAATCACCTTGTTGTTGATGGAAACTTTGTAGGTTGAAAGTCCTGAAGAATTAAAAGGCAGAGTCCTCTTTTCCCCGAAACCATCTTCACAGGGCTTGTAGCATGAGCGATAAATTATTTCTTTCTGTGTTCATGTTTGGGGCTTGTTTGTCTGTAATCATAACTAGTACATCTCAATTGATAAGGCCTATACCTTTTTTAAAAAAATTAATTTGCTAGGGGATGCAGGCACTCACTATAGAGAGACAAAGAGAAAGAGAGAGAGGGAAAATATAAAAGTACTTCCCATGGGAAATGGTCATGCTACAATCACTTCTCCATTTCTTCTTTTGGGATTTTGGGCACACACAAACAAGAATATGAGCACACATGAACATGAGCCATAATTTTTTTTTTTGAGAGGTTTTTGCTATAGGGTGTGTGCGCTTACCAGAAAGACACTGAGAGAGAAAGAGACACAGAAAGCGAGAAATCACCCCCCAGGGAGGATGGCCACGCTGCAATCCCTTCCCTCCATTCTCCTCTTGGGATCTTGGGCACACACGCACACGCACCTGGCATGAATTTAAACCACCGGATCTGGGACTCTAACTGAGGTTGACTACATGGGAGTCCAGCAACATAGCCATTACGCCAATTGCTGGTCCCGTGCCCTGTATATTTTCCAAGATGCCGGGTCTGGAACTCAGGTCACACAGTCATGGGCCTGCCAGCTGCCTTAACCATCATACCACCACTGACCTAGAACTACATTCTGAATTGCAAATACAATTTAGTAAATTCTACCTATGCTGGGAAAATCTCCCTTCTTCATTCAAGAGGAAATATCTTCAATGATACATGTGTTTATTAGTCTTAGTTAGTCTTCTCCCCTGATAATATCTAATATTCAAACATAAGAGCTCTGAGATTAGTTCTGCAGATCTTTCACCTTCTATGGAGGGCTAAAAAATAATTCCTAAATGCCTGCATCTTGAGGAAGTACAAAGAAAGAGTTTGTGTAGAGGGTTGTAATGAATGTTCCCATCATCTTTTAATTTAACTCTTCAAGGTTCTGTATAACTTTGACATTAATTTTGTTTTGTTCTACTTCATCCTATGTGATATAGACTCCACTGTTATTGATTTCACAAGAGTTTTTAACTCATTCAATGCAGTAGCTATTCAGCTACAATCTTTTATTTTATTTCTAATTTAATATTTTTAGAGAGATTTTTTTGATATGAGGCATGTGTGCTCACCAAAGAGACAGAAAGCGAGAAGTCACCCCCCACCCACCAGGCTCCAGAGGGGCCACACTACAATCCTTTTTCCTCCATTCTCCTCTCTAGATTTTGGACATTCATGCGCATGCACCTGGCAGCCATGATCTTTTAAAAACCAGCTGTATCGCATAAAAGACATGGTTACTCCCAGCACTAATTATTTGCATTTAACATACTAAGATGAGAAAACCATCTCAAAATACTTAATATCAAAACCCAGCAAATTAAGCCGAACCTAAGGAACACATAAGGTAGAAATTAATGAGCCAAACTCATGAGGATTGGCAAGAAAACACTGTAAAATGAGGGGCCGGCAAGTGGCGTGGTGGTTAGAGGCGCTGGATTCTCTTATGGGCAACCATGGTTCGAGTCCCAGACCTGGCGACTTACTTTCTCACTTTCCCTTTCTCTCTCTCTCTGTCTCTTTCTGGTCAAATTAAAAATTAATAACAACAAATGGAATTAAATAAATAAATTTTAAAAAACACTGTAAAATGAGTGAAGGTCAATAATTAGCTGGCTAAGAATAGATAAAACGTATCAGTATATTTTACATTTCTAGCTTTAATGGAAACATTTTTGGTGCATGGGAAACAATATTTTTAAGACCTCGTATGTCTAAAATATTAGCTTATTGTCAATAGTACATCGGGGTGGAGAATTCTACATTGCAAGTCATTGCTTTCTGCTACAATTTTGAAGGTATTCTTCACCTTCACCTAGCTTCCTGTGTTGCTGGTAAGAAGACAAGTATCTTTCTAATTACTCCAGACTTTGTATACGAATTTTTTTTGTCTTTGAGTAATACATATTTTATTTTTATCTCTGGTATTCTGGAATGTCACATTACATAATTTGTGGTAAACCACTTTTATCCTCTGATCACTACAATTGTGAACCCATTTAGTTACAAGTAGTCCTCCATCACTGGGTGTGGGCAATACTATAGAAAAGGTCTTAAAAATAATATCTTATGCACCAGCCTCTGTGGTGCAATACTGGACTGAGGATCAGGAAACTACATTCTGATCATAGGTCAAATCTTCAGCCTGGTCAGCCTTAAAACATGCCAGGCACATGTGCATGTGCCCAGAATTTCGGCAAGGTGGAGGACTGGAGGAAGGGGATCACAGCATGATCAAGCTCTGTGGAGAGTACCTCTTTCATTCTCTCTCTCGTGTGCACACATTCTTTGTCATGAATAAAAAATATCATTGGGCCAGATGATGGCACAGCAAATTGCAATGTTCTGCAATGCTGGACCTACAAAGAAGGTCCTGGGTTCATGTCCTGAGGTCTCTCTATACAGGCTGAGCACAGGTGCATGCTTTCATCTGGGCTGTCTGAGGCTGGGGTTAGGTGGATGACCGTGTAAGGACCTTATAGGTGGTGCTTGTCTCTCTAGTAGAAGAAACAAATAAGTAATCTAAAGAAAAAAAGAAACATTCTCCATGTTGTCTCAGTATTTTATGATATTAATAATGCAGATATAAATATAAAAATTCAGTGATATGCCTGGCTAACATGTGCAGAGAGTACACATACGCACATACACGCACAAACACACAATGAACCAATGAACCCACCTACATATTTCTTCAGCAACAATAAATTTTAGTATTTATAAAATCATTGAGGGCATAAATAAGGATTTCAGTAAAAATACAGAAAACAGAATCAAGAAACCCTTTATAAATGGAATAACCACTGGTGTGGTTCAAAATCACAGGGTTTTTGTCATATGGAATATCACTGCTTCCTTAAGAATTTGAATTGTATTACAGAGAGAACATCTCCCCCAAATCCTGGCTCTCCAGAAAGCTTCTGTGACACCACCCTGAGAGGGAGTGTGTAAAGCACCTGCAGTCCTGGGGAGCTGGTGTGAACCCATGCACGCCTGCAGTGGTCCAGGGAAAGTGTACGGGTCTTGGTGGCACGTGAACACTCATGCTTACAGAGGCTCTGTGCTTTCACGCCATCTCTCTTACCCTCTCCTTCCAGGGGGCACACTTGCTTAATAGTTTGTGTTGGTGTGTCTCTTATAAACTCCCAAATGCTTGGGTTTTCACTAAATTTGAAAGTCAGTCTTTCAACCGGGAGACTCTAAATCCACGCTCATTTTGAGAAGAACATATTTAAATTGTTCCTGTTACCTTTGTTATTATGTTTTTCTATTTATATATATTTTAAATACTTTTTATGAACTCGTTTTCTTCAAACCTATGTGAGCATGTGTATGTGTTTAAATAATCTACATTTTTCCTTTGGGGTTCTTCATACAGCTTTATGCTTTATGTAGTGAACCTTGTAGACTTTCATATAAAAGAGTATTTTCTACACACTTAATACAAAGAAGTGTGACTAACTGAAAAATAATCCAGAATCCCATGTCCTTGAGAAAATCAACTTTTTCTGTAAAAATAATATCAATATGAAAAATTTCAAATCACACAGAAAATTATAAAATAAAATAAACTTCTCTATGTTTTTTAAACTTCTCCTCTAAAATCACTTTTTTTGGTATCCTTTCTGTATGTGTGTGTGTGTGTGCATAAAATATTAAATATATTATCAGTTATATATTATATATAATCATAAACATTATGAATATACCAAAATAATCTTACCACTATCAATTGAAGTATTATCATCACATCAAATAAATCAGATTCTGTACACTGTTGCATTCTTTGATTTTTTTTTTTAGCTTAACATGCCTCAGAGATTTTCCATCTCAACATAAAAAAAAGTACCTATTTAATTTCATTTCATAGTATTCTAAGCCAGGAAGAAGGGGATTGTAGTGTTAACTACCTCTCATGGAATTATGAGAATTAGAAATAATACGTATATATGTGCCAAGCTACGGCTCATACTTGTAAATAAGAAATAATTGTACACTTTCACTCTCCAAAATGTAGCTGTTAATGAAACTTGAGAGGGGAGAAAACAGACAAATGAAAGAAAAAAAATTGTGAAGAATTTTGGTTCAGCAATGAGCATGTTAGGGGTTGAGGAGAGCAATTGTATCAAATAACATTAGCTTATTGATAACTGTTGCCTGAACTACTTTAGAAATGAATTGACTTAGTCTACATTAAAAGACATGTGCATACTTTTAAAATGAAAGACAATAAGAGAAAAAACTGAAGATGAAACAAATCATGAGTCACGAGCGAAAAGAAAGGAACTAAGAGCATGGAATTATATGGTCATTGCTATTTTGTCCTTAATCGGGGCATACAGATCCATATTTTTCTATTGAATTTGGGACCCAGAAGCTGTATATCATTTTAATGCCTCATTGATTTTTAACAACTCACATTCAAACCACTGTCATTCACCCGCCACCCCTACCCCTACCAGTGGGAGGCAGACTCTTTGTCTTTCAGTGTGTTCCCTGTGTTGATGTGTAGCTACTTCTCCACATCTACCATTCCTTGTGAGACCACACTGAAAACAAATAAATGAGCACTTTTCACACATCAGGAGACCAGAAGTGAGGGAGAATGAAATTGGGGCCAAAAGGTTAAGAGAAGAAAGATGTAATCGCTCTTTTTCTGGGCTAGTGCATGGTGGTTTCTGTTTGAGTGAGCAATTACAGATTTCTGGCAAGCCAGGTTTCTGTACTTCTGCCCCAAGCCTTGATAATTTGGTCCTCAGTGTGGTTGTCTTTAAATTTTTCATGTTTTTTATTTTCCTCTGATGTTCTGGGTCAAAAAGTCTCAGGTAAAAACTTCCCATTGTTTGCAGTAAATTCCTGGTTTCAAACTGCTGCTGTGACAGTGCTAAGATTAAAAGTATTTCTTACACACACACACATGCATGCACACACACAAACATATTCTACTCCTTCACTCTCAGAGCCAAAAAAGGTGAATCTAATATGAAAAATCATACCCAGAAGCACAGACACACCCACCCACTCACATGCACACATACATAGGCGTGCACCTGTAAATAAATATGCTTCTGTCTTCCCATTTGTGTCTGTATGGCTATGTCTAGTTTCTATTTTCTCCCTCTGTGCTCTTCTTTTCCTGTGTTTAATGTAGATGGAAGTGTACATCTGTATAAATGCACACAAATACATACGTATAGGTGTATGCGTTTCACTGTATCCACACAGCTACTTAAGTTAAATATATAATTTTTCAAAATGAGATTATGTGATTCAGGTAATGATACTCCTCTTGTAAAGTCAAGGAAAGGAAGAATGTTCAAGGAATAATAGTTACATTTAAATAAAATCTTGCCGTTTTGAATTGTCACATAATTTGCCAGGAGTAAACTGAATTATCACATGAATAAGAGTATGTATTTTTCTGCAAAATAAAATAGAAGATCAAATTACTTTGGATAAGAAAAAAAACAGCATGACTTATTCTCTCCTTTTAGCAGTCATTTCGAAAAATATACTAAAGATATCTAAAGAACACAAGTGGCAGTTAACAAATTCTATGCCTTGCAAAATGGAAGATACTGTGTAAAACATAAGGAAGATAGGAACCAGTGAAGGCTAATACATGACATGTTATTTATTTCACTTAAATAGGAGAAAACTACATTTCTATTTTTCTAAAGAGGTCCTTTCTTCATAGAAATGATTTGTTCCTCAGACTGAAGTTACATCATCAGTATATCAGTGTGTTTATTAAAATTAGTTTTTACTTCTATCTGTAAAGAACAATGCAGTGATTTCACCAAAAAGCCAAAATTGTTTATGATAGTACACGTCTCTTCATAGTGTTATTGAAAACACTTACCCACTCATTTCCACATATCTATTTATTTTTTTTATTTGCCAACCAGCTTCTAGATCTTGCAGTCATCTGGTTGTATGTGACTGGAGTTACTTAATGTATGTCAAACCAAGTGGTACAGACAAAAGACCAAAATATTTCAATTCATATCTTTTAGATTTTATTCCCAACTCTGTTACCAGTTGGTAGTTGCCTGATTTGAATAAAACTATTAAAAATCTTTGATCCTTGTTTTTCTGTTCTTTTAAAGAGGTACAATCCCAGCCTCTCGATTTCTCACAACTGTTGTGATCCTTGTTAAGGAAATGTGAGTGCACATGAAAATTTTGGTGATAGTGGTCAGAAGCATATTTTTGACAATTAGAACCGAGAAGAGGATACTGGTAAGATCCACGTATCAAAATAAGGACATGAGCCAAGATACCTGGCTAGAATGATTACTATCACAGTGCATGAAAGTGGCCTAGGAAAACGGTTACTCATGGGTCCTAAATACTTTCAGAACTGTTATAGGGTGCTATGCAACACTGAAATAATCCTGATGCCAATGCATCTTAGAGCATGTCAGAAATCACTGCTGCTCTGCAATGGGGGAAAAACAAAACAAAAACAAAACAAAAGCAAAAAAATGACAAAGCAAGCAACTCATAATCATTTAAGACTGGTCTTTTTCTGAAAAGGTAACAAAAACCCAGAAAACATTATCAAGCCAGTCAGGTGCCATGGTGGTTAAAGCAACTGGATCCCACATGGCCAATGGTGTGGTGCAAGCCCCAGATCTGACGGCTTGAAAAACAAGCCAGGTGCATGTGCTTGCTTGCCCAACATCCTCAAGAAGAGAATGCAGGAAAAGGGACTGCGGACATGGTCATCTTTCTTGGGAGGTGATTTCTCATTTTCCCTCTCTCTGTCTCTCCCTTGTGAGCCTATAAGCCCGGTAGTAAACTAAAAACAAACAAATCACCCCTCCCCGTACTAGCCCCCAAATCTTCTTATCTGAATCATTGCTTAGTCATTTCCCCATGTACTTTTAGTTGTACTTACTTTCCCTGCTGCCTGGTTCTGTTTACAGCAGGAAGTTGATCTTTGAAAACCATGTTTAGCAGGTTCCCTTGCCAATTCTCCTTCATTTCAGTTCTGTCAACAGAAGTGGCAGCATCCCAGGGAGGGGAAAGGGCAACAAGGGAGCCCCTCTTCCCTCTTCTGGCAAGATCTCCAGCAGTGAGTGTTTCTTTGTGCTTGCATATCTTTTTCAATGGCATTTTGGTGCCACTAATTCCTTCCTTCATGGTCTGGAAGTCCACTCCGTGGGTCTAAGCTCTGCTGTGGCCCCTCCTCCAGAGCTACAGCTCCACTGGTGGTCACTTCTATGTGGTACATTTGATAGTCCCTGGGGCAATCCTTTCACTGAAGTTTCAGCTCCTTACTGGTGACCCTGACTTCTGGACTCTGATATTACTTCCTCCTCCCTTTATACCTCTCGTTTAAAGGTTACAAACAGTTTCCTACAGATCTCTGGGTATTTCACATTTTCCTGTTTTCAGCTTTTCTGAAAACTCTGTGACTAGTTTGCTGAATTAAATTCTTCCCAGAGAAGTGCCACAGTGAGTGTTATATTTGAAAGAAAAGTATTCATTTCTCCCCAAATTCTTGATCAAATTATTTGGGAAATCTGCTATAAATATGTCCTAGTTTATTTCTTAGGAAAATTATAGTTCTAAAATATTCTCCATAAAAAGCTAATGAGATTTAACCAAAATTATTCTACAAAAAAAAGTATATGTATAAACTTTTGTATATATACATATGTACTTATGTATATACATTTTCTTTTTTTACGTGTGTGTGTATGATTTTGTTGTTGAGAACCAATCAATGAACAATCTGTACAAGATTTAAAATGCCATCTTTTAGCTAGTATTCTCACAGAACCTATATAAAAATTTCATTGTGATGACTCTGTTTTTTAAAAAAACTAAAAAGTTTTATGGTATATAAACACAATTGTATTTGGTAAAAAAATAAGATACTCATTTCATTTGCCCATCCCCTTCCTTTCAACTTTTTCTTATTTTTTTAATGAGCTAGATATACACCACCTGTTTTTTTTATTACTCTATCAAGCCTGTGTTCAGCCTGGAAAGCAGAACCACACGAGGGTACTTAATTAATTTTTTTCTGGAGAGGTTTTTTTGCTATAGGGTGCATGCACTCATCAGAAAGAGAGAGACAGAGAGATAGAAAGCAAGAAATCACCCCTCAAGGGGGACGGCCATGATGCAATCCTTTCTCCTCCATTCTCTTTTCAGGATCTTGGGCATGCATGCACATACGACTCATGTGAGTTTAAGCCATTGGGTCCAGGACTCGAACAGTGGCTGACTATGTGGGAGTCCAGCGACATAGTCATTATACCAACTGCTGGCCCTAATTTAATTAATTAATCCTTTTAGAGAGATTTTTGCTCTAAGGTGTTTCTGCTTACCAGAGAGACAGAGAGAAAGAGACAGAGAGACAGAAAGCAAGAAATCACTCCCCGGGGTTGGGGGGGTGACCATGCCCCAGTACTTTCTCCTCCATTCTTCTCTTGGGATTTTGGGCACACATGCACTCTCATCCGGTGTGAGTTTCAAGTTACCAGATCCGGGACTCCAACCATTATCAGCCATGTAGGAGTCCAGCGATGCCACTATATTTCAAGTCCTAGATGAGGTGGCTTGAAAAACATGCCAGGTATGTGTGTGTTTGTGTGTGTGTGTGTGTGTGTGTGTGTATGTGTGCTTAAAATCCCAGGAGAAGGTTGAAGGAAAAGGGATTGTAGCTTGGCCATTCCCCCTGGTGGGTGATTTCTTACTTTCCCTCTCTGTCTCTTTCTATCTTCCTCAGTGAGTGCCCATGCCCTATGGCAAAAATCTAAAAAAAATAAAAAAAAGGAAGAGAAAATATTTTTTCAGTACTCTACTATATTTAAGGATGCTACATTTATGTCACCTGCTTACAAAATGAGATGGGTCATCTGCCTTGCCTTTGAAAAAAAAAATCTGCACGTAAGTGGACACAAGCAGTTCAAACTTTTTGGTTCAAAGATCAACTGTATATCACATTTTTAAATCCATTTATTGTCAATGAGCTCTTCAGTTGATTCTATATTTTGGTTATTGTAAATAATGCTACAGTGAACTTGAGACTATAGCTATCTCTTAGAGATACTGATTTCATTTTTTTCAAATCCCAGATGTGGGATTGCTGGATCATACAGTAGCTCTATTCTAAATTTTCTTTTTTTTGAGGAACTGCCACACTATTTTTCATAAGGACTGTGCCAATGAACATGTCTACCAATAGCGTATAAGGGTTCCCTTTTCTTCACACCCTTGTCAACATTTGTTATCTTCCTTTATTTATTTATCTTTTTGATATCAGCGATTATAATAGGTGTGAGGTGACATTGTGGTTTTGAGTTGCATTCTGTTGATAATTAGTGATGCTGAGCATTTTAAAAATACATTTTCTGATGGCCAGCCAGTGGCATAGTAGTTAAGGTGTTGGATTCACATATGACTGACCGGGGTTTGAGTCCCAGACCCAGTGGCTTGCTTTCTCACTTTCCCTTTCTCTCTCTGTCTCATTCTGGCTAAATTAAAAATAATAATAACAAATGGAGTTAAAAAAACAAATAATTATTTTTTAAAAAGTTAAAAGTAATACATCTTTTGGATATTTGTCTTCATTAAGAACTGTCTGTTCAGGTCCTTAGCCTATTTTTAAATTGGGTTATTTATTTGCATTCAAGTTTGAGTTTCTTTTGTTTTTGGTTGTTTGTTTTATTCAGTTGTTCAAATTCTTAATACATTTTGGATGCTAACCTCTTTTCGAATGTATGGTTTGCAAACATATTCTTTAATTTTTTAAGTTGTTTCTACACTCTGTTGTTTCTTTTGCTACCCAGAAACATTTTACTTTTATGTAATCACGTTTACAGCTCCTAATCACCTCCTTGATAATAATTCATTTTTAATTTTATTATTATTATTTTTTACGGTTTATGGCAAAAGAAAGAGAGAAACAGTGATAGGGAAAATGAAAAATTGCCCCTCAGGGGGATGGTCATGTCACAATTCCTTCTCTATTTTGCTCAGAATTTTGGGCGTGCATGTGCACACGCTCAGTTCGATTTTTATTATTTTAGCCCTATGAGAATCCAGTGCCGAAACCACTATGTCACTTGCTGGCTCTGATAATAATTATTACTTTATGTATCTGTATAAGTCCATGTTATGCCTTCCTATGTCTGTATGTATATTGGCAAAATCCGCCATATATAAACTATATAATATCTGCATACATCTGGCATGTGCCTAGAGTCTTCCTACATGGTCTCTAGCATCATGCAGCAGTACTCCTACATCTGCAATGCTGTGGTTGGGCCAAGTGCTATTTCTTAATACAATTGACCTTACAATCTAATACATTTCCTTTGTAGAATATAGCCTTTAAAATGTTGTTAATTGGGATAATTGTTTGCATACAATTATTTTTCAGCCTTATTTACATGCACTAAAGAGGAAAATATTTATCTAACAGAGGGTGTGCTAGGTTTATGTAAATTAGGGGCTGGATAGCAGGTAGAACTTTGCAGGATGGGGTGAACACTGTTTCTGTGTGCTAGGAGGGGAGGCATGAGCCTAGGTGTGATTCAACACATGCAGTGTAGTTGAATTTGAATTCTTCACTTGGGAAAAGCATGATAATCTTACCAGTATTTCTGGAAATATCATGAAAGTAATGACCCCATTGGAGAAATAAAGACAGCAGAGTAAAGCTGGAGCACTGTGGCTTCCAATTTGACCATAAATATTATCTTAATTAAAGCAACTGCCATTTATTGAGGATCATGCTACAATCAAAATGTCAGTGATTTTAAATATATGGATTAATTTACTCTTCATAATTTATAAGGCGAACATGATTTACAATTTGTCAGAGAAACATTACTAGCCCATCTTTCCAAATGACAGAGAAGTTAAATAACTTGTAGAAACCAGGATATAAAAATAAGACTTCCTAACTCCAAAACCAATGTACTTTCCACTTTTCTACAGAGTAAAACACTTTTATTTTATCATCTGCACTCCGGATAATAAATATGTAGAGTGATCTGTCTCTGACTGAACTGTATTACCACATTACAATTCCTCAGGCACGCAAAAGCGCTCGATGGGCTATTGCTTATTGTGGGAGGCAGAATTACGGCCTCTGAAGACGATCATGTCCTAATCCCAGGAACCTGAAAATATGTCACATAGCATGGCAAAGAGGACTTTTCAGATGTGGTAATGTTATGGATTTGAATATGGAGAAATTACCCTGAATTGCTCAGATGAGCCCAGGATAATCACAGGGATCCTTATCAGGGAGAAGCAAGACTGTCAGGGCGGAAGAAAGAGTTGTGATACCGCAGCAGAGAGTGAAATTATACGAGTTACATTCTAAAACCTAGAAAAGGCAAAGAAACAGATTCTCTCCCAAATCATCCAGAAATAATGCAGCTCTGCAAATTCATTTTAGACTCCTGACCCCCAGAACCATAATATACATTTGTGTGTTTTTTTTGGAGAGGTTTTTGCTATAGGGCGCATGCGCTCGCCAGACAGACAGAGAGAGACATAGAAACAGAAAGAGAGAAATCACCCCCCCCACCCCCAGAGGGAATGGTCATGCCACAATCCCTTCTCCTCCATTCTCCTCTTGGGATCTTGGGCACGCACGCACACACGCCCAGCGTGAGTTTTAAGCCACCGGGTCCGGGATGTGAACCGCGGTCGACTATGTGAGAGTCCAGCAACATCGCCATTCCGCTAACTGCTGGTTCCCTACATTTATGTTGTTTTAAGCCACTGGACTTGTGGCAGTTTGTTTTAAGGTTGAACATCTTTAATCTGAATCTAAAATCCAAAATGTTCCAAAATTCAAAACTTTTTGAGCATCAACATGATACCACAAAATGGAAAATTTCACATTTGACCTCATGTGATGAGCTACAGTTAAAATATTGCAGATACAAAAATATTGTATAAAGTTACTTTAGATTGTGTGTAAGTTACATATTAAACAATTTTATATTTAGACGTGGGTCCTATCCCCAAGATATCTCATTGTGTATATCAAATATTTTAAATTTTGGAAAAAAAAAACAAAATCTAAAGCATTTATGGTCCTAAGCATTTTGAGTAAATAATATTCAACCTATAGCAGCATTTGGAAACTAATGCATTTATTTTACTTGTTCTGTTTAAATTACAAATATAAATAGACTATGGTTCTCTATTTGATTATAGTATATGGTTGTATTTTTCATTATTTTATTTTATCATCATGAAAATAATCTAATTTTATACAAAATTCTCTGCATCAATAATTACATAAGCCATTGTGTTTCTGATAGTGGGGAAGTGTGGGAGGCTGTCAGAGAGCAAACAATTGCACAATGACAAAGGCCATGATTGGCTCCCCTTCAAAACATCCTCACCTTCAAAACCATACTCTAATTGGCCACTAGAATTCCTCAGATTTGCATATCTGGCACCTCATGATTGGTCCACAAAGCAACCAATCATAACCCACCTTTTACAACCAATCATAACCCACCTTTTACAACCAATCATGGCCCACCAACATGTATATAACCATGGTCCCTGGCCCACAGTCTCCAGACGACCCTGAAGACCCTGAAGAGTTGTAATACCCCATCATCTCGGAGTCTCCGGAAGACCCTGAAGAGCTGTGACACTATGTTGTCTCTGGATGACCCTGAAGAGTTGTAACACTGTGTTGTCTCCGTGCGGACAACCCTGAAGAGTTGTAACACTGCGTCATCTCTGTGTTGTAACACTGCGTTGTTCATCCTGTCTCTCACTCCTTCCCTCAGGAAATCCGTTCGACTGTCCCCCGGGTTGGGACAGGGAAGTTCAAATAAATAAAAAAACACTCTTACCTAAAAAGAGAGAAAGAAGTGAAGATAGCTAATAAAGCTGTAAGGATTAACTTCTAGGACTGTATATTAAAGGAAATGGTCCAATAGGAGAGGAAAAGAACACCACCGTACAAAAGGGTGAAGGATTCAGTTGAGGTGTAGGTGTAAGATTCAACTTATGTGTAGATGGCCTCAAGAGGCTCTTAACTAGTTATAGAAAATATTCAAGATGTCTTTTTTTGTATCATATTTATTTTTCAAGAAAATTTTTTCAGGTTAGAGGGCCTTATGCATTAATACAATGGGTTATATAGTGGCCATTTACTTTCATTTAGTCCCAAGACAGAGCGACTTTGTCTTTCCTGTGGCATTTAAACACAGCTGAATTTGAACTTACTAGGTTCCAGACTTAAAATAAAAATTATTGCAGCATTCAAGGCGATACGTAACTCCTCCGAGTACTCTTTTGGTGGTTGGGTGGGTACAGAACAAGCAATGCCCACATTCTTTCCCCTCAACACTAGGTCCTGAGACATAATACTGGCTGAGCTCAGAAAGCTACCAAACCAATTTTGGCTGCATGTGGATATGATGATGATGGCTTCCACTGGACCAGAGTTTGGCTAGGAGAGGGCATTCTTCAAAAGTAAGTCAAAGAACAATTGAAAAGATGTTTTATTCTAAAACATTAGTTATTATAAAAGTCCATTGTCAAGTATTCAATACACCATTTAAAATTAAATGATGAAATAAGAATGACTATCATTATATTGTAACTCATTTTTTTTCTGTGGCTGTAGAAATGTTGATCGAACAGTAAGAATAAAAATAATATTACTAAATAGCAAAAGTAATTATTCAGAGATTGTATGGTTACATACCTAAAACATCTTGAGCAGTTAACTGTTAGACTACAATGAAAAATTTCACTAAAGGGAGTGGGTAAAAGAAAATAATTTAAACATTTCCTGCACTCCAGCATTATATATCTCAATTATGTAACTGATTTAAAAATACCATTTATAACATATCCAAGAGATATGGGGACCAGCAGATGGTGTAATGGTTACATTGCTGGACTTAAACATAGTTAATTGTGGTTCGAGTCCCAGACTGTTGGCTTAAATCTCCAGCTGCGTGTGTGTGTGTGTGTGTGTGTGTGTGTGTGCCCAAGAGGAGAATGGAGGAGAAGGGATTGCAGTATGGCCATGCCCCCTGGGGGTGATTTCTCGCTTTCTATCTCTCTGGTGAGTGCATGTACCCCATAGCAAAAATCTCTCTTAAAACAAAACAAGGCAAAACAGAGAGAGAGAGAAAAGCATTCTGGAAAATAAGCAATACACAACCTGGATGAGTCACATATAGAAGCCATAAAAATGGAGACCCTGCTCAAGGACACGTATTTTCTGTGTCAGCGTGAGTATCCACAAAGGAAAGTAGAAGAGAGATTTATTATGAATGGAATGGAAATGAAATAAGGTTTGAACCTTGACCACACCAATGACGAGAGCACATCATGAATAAAGGAGTATGTTCAATTTAGCTCTTTGTTCCTGAGGGGAGGAAAGAGCGAACAAGAGAGAATTGAAGAGTAGAATCATGTTCCTATTTCCATTAAATATTGTAAAAATAGACTTTATATCTAAATTAATTTACAGTTTGGGTACTGTGTCCTGCATTCTAGTAGAAGTTTTCTTTGGCATAGTAAAGGTTACATAGAGGTACAACTAGGAAAATATGAAGAAAAAAAAAGAAATATCATGTGAAGATCTCATACAAAAGGAACTCGAATGTGATCCATGTGAGAAGAAAAGGAGGAAGCTTAAAATTGTTATAAACAAGTAATACACACAAAAAAGAGAAGTAAACTGAAAAGTTTGATGTCCTATTTGTGTCACCTTTCATGTTCTTTCTCTTGCCAGCATAATTTTGTGAAAAAGTAGGACAGAAAGAGACTAGGTAAATCACCCAGGGGTATAGCTTAAATCAACGAATATGTATTACTCCACAGTAGTGAAGGAGAGTGAAGTATATAATAGACACTAACCACTGCACTAGCCCAACTTTCATGAGTTTTCATTTTTCTTTTCTTTTTCTTTCTCTTTCTTCCTTTCTCTCTCTTCTTCCTTCCTTCCTTCCTTCCTTCCTTCCTTCCTCTCTCTCTCTCTCTCTCTCTCTCTCTCTCTCTCTCTCTCTCTCTCTCTCTCTCTCTCTCTCTCTCTCTCTCTCTCTCTCTCTCTCTCTCTCTCTCTCTCTCTCTCTCTCTCTCTCTCTCTCTCTCTCTCTCTCTCTCTCTCTCTCTCTCTCTCTCTCTCTCTCTCTCTCTCTCTCTCTCTCTCTCTCTCTCTCTCTCTCTCTCTCTCTCTCTCTCTCTCTCTCTCTCTCTCTCTCTCTCTCTCTCTCTCTCTCTCTCTCTCTCTCTCTCTCTCTCTCTCTCTCTCTCTCTCTCTCTCTCTCTCTCTCTCTCTCTCTCTTTCTTTCTTTCTTTCTTTCTTTCTTTTTTCTTCTTTCTGAAATTTGCTCTGTTGTCCATGCTGGCGTTGTCATGGTCTTCCTGCCTCAGTCTCCAGAGTAGCTAGGACTACAAGTGCAGGTTACCATGACAAGTCATTTCATTTCCTTAGTTCATTTTTTTAACCTTACAGTAAAGAGCACATGCATGTTCATGAGAAAGAGAGAGAGAGGAAAAAAAGCACCTTCAATAGAGTCTTGTCAAAATGCCCTTTTCATAGCCTTCCAGCTCATCAGGATATTGGACACATATGTGTGTATGCACACTTGATGTGTTTAAAGCCCCCCAGGCTGGGGTCTTAGTCCATAGCTAGCCATGGGACTTGTAGCATTGTCTTTAGTATGCTACTAATGGTGCCATTGAGGATGGGCCACTTAGATGAATTTTGAAAATTGTATGAACCTTTGTAATGACTGCACAAATGGACACATCAATAATTTTTACCTCAAAATATACCAGGCTGCAACTCTTCCCAACTTCCCATGACTCTCATGTCTATCAAACACTATTACAATATATTAAGTTGCCTATTTTGGGATTAAATATAATTGGGATCATATAACTTGAACTTTTAGCATGTGATTCCTTTATGCACCTAATATTTTAGAGATTCATTCATGTCATTGCATGAATCACAGTTTTTTGTGTTATTGCTGGTAAGTATTTCATTGTATGAGAGTATATTAATTATGAATAAGGGTATACATTTATGTTCAAGTGTTTTGTAGGCATAAATGTTTATTTCCCTTAGATTGTAAATATGTCAATGTCGCTCCTGATTTAGAAGTGCGTTTTGGCATTTTAAAATACGTTTTAGATATTTTAGATTTATTTGTCTATTTCTTCTAAGTAAGCTGCTCAAATTACACTGAATCAGTATGTTTATTTTTAGAAATTGGACAGCTTAACAATATTGAGTCAAATCAGTGAACATGTAGCATACTTTTGTTACATAGTCCTTGAATTTCTTTTTTTTTTAGACCAGAGAATGTGAACATTTTTAAATGTTGAAATCAAAGGATGAGAACAATGTTTGTGTTTTCAACTCATGAGCCATAAATAATTAACCTTTGCTGTTTTTTGACTATCCAGAGTAATATCGTGGTTGGGATTTTTATTTCTGACCATTATGTTTGTTTTTTTCCATAATTAGATTCCTTTATTTAAAATAAATTAATTTATATTCATTCACTGAGCTTTGTCACAGTGTACAAAATGTGATTTCCCATCCAGAATATACTGAATAGTGCCTTAATCATATATGTTATCATTGACAACTTTCCATTTCCAGTTTCATATATATACATATACCGTCTAATGATCACTTTCTGCCATTTGCCACCCTCCTCCCAACTATCTCTGGTGTCTAAAATTGTTTTCCATTCCTTTTATTCCCCACATTTTATTGATTCACAAAATTTCTTAAATAATCTAAGTACTTTCAATAGCAAGTTCAGCTGATAGATACATATCTGTGAATACACGTCTGACTTTAGGCATGAAATTCTGAGTAGAATAAATATCTTATAAAGTAGCATCTCGCTGAAGCTATATAGCTTACTATGGTCATTAAATAGGTATTTTTAAATATATTTTTTAATTTCAAGAAAGGCAGTTTTAGCTTTAATAAATTGAAGAAATGCTAAGAGAACTTAGCTTAAAGCCAGGAAGCAGTTAGGATTCTGTTCAACTAGTAGGTACATGAACCTATTGGCAGTTCAAGACAATATACAAATCCTTAAAACTAGAAAACAAGGCCTAAAAGAAAATCAGCTATGTTTTAGTCAAAATTCTATTTCACAAGTTCAGTATCACGTACTTAATCTGTCTTCTGTTGTGGTTCTGTTGGGCAAATATGCATGTGTCACATACGTTTTTATGACACCAGATCTGGGACTCCAAGCCTGTGGTTGACTATATAAGATCTGACTTTGTTAACCATTAGGCCTTGGAACTGGTTCCAAAAAGTTCTTATTCAAGGCTTTATTATAAGTGCTATTCAGTGTAATAATCTTTTTAAATGGGCCAAACAAAATTTTAAAAGGGCATGAATGTGCCCTTATTTCCATATGAAATGATTATGGGTCATTCAATTTTTGCTATATTCATTCTTTTTTTTTTTTTCCTTTTTTGGAGGGGTTTTCACTATAGGGTGCGTGCGCTCGCCAGACAGACAGAGAAAGACATAGAGACAGAAAGCGAGAAATCACCCCCTGGGGATGGTCACGCCATAATCCCTTCTCCTCCATTGTCCTCTCAGGATCTTGGGCACCCATGCACACGCGCCTGGCGTGAGTTTTAAACCACCGGGTCTGGGACGAGAACCACGGTCGACTACGTGGGAGTCCAGTGACATAGCCATTGTGCTAACTACTGGTTTCCACTATATTAATTCTTAAAAGGTTTTCTACCCTATTAAAAAAACAAAAAACAAAAAAACAAAAAACAAAACAAAACAAAACAAAACCTCAATATACATTTGGTCTCAAATTTTAAGAGAATAATGCACTCTCTTATTTTGTATATTTTGGATACAATTGTGTTTTAGTTATAATACAAATGGATAGTCGCTTTGATAAGGTGAAGCAATCATAGGAAGAATCCTGTGATTCAGGGATTGTAGCACAAAATAGACTAGATGGACAATTTTAGAAAGGGATCGGAGAAAAACATAACAGATTGTTATCTATAAAAAGAGTAAAAGTATTACAGATCTAGGTTAAAGTAACTACTCCAAACAATACCTGACTTGTTTGAGAAAATGTCATGAGTAAGAGAAGAAACCAACTGCAACTGGGTGTGAATGGGTCAGAAATTGGATTGGTGGGGAGGAGCAGTTCCTGGTAAGTTATAAGAGAGATGATATACAAACTTTTCTGATCATATATAGGGTTGACCCTTTAATAACATTTCAGGAGTTGAATACCAATTTAATCAAATTCAGAACTTGGTTTTGAAACTTTGAAATGGTTTGCACTATATGATGATCACTGTGATTTGGGTTGTTGTGGTCTACTATTTTCCTTGGGCATGGTGTAATTATTATCTTCTTATTGATGTAGCAGATCAAGAGGAATATTAATGCGCCCAAAGTCAATACAATCAGGTAGAAACAGGTCTCAAATTCTGGCATCAATACTCTTCTCTCTAGAATGCTAACAAACTGTGCAAGAGTTTATTAAAAGTATTTAAAACAGGTTGAGGATTGGACTTTAAAATTTACTTTGTGCTCAATATTATGTAAAGCACTATCCTTTTAGTAGAAAACATATAAAGAATATTAGAAATAGATTTGAAGTTTCATTTGCAGTGCCTAGTGACTAAAATTGTTTCTAAATAGTACATTGATGTATGTCAACCAGCAGTAGGGCGCTTGACCTACTTTCTAAATGTCAAAATTTATTTTGAGGATTTAAGCATTTGAAACTTCAGACATGCCTCTTTTACAGATTTCAGAGGAAACTGGAAGAAGAATTTCATGACTTAACATGCTGAAGCTGTTACTAAAGGCATATTGATAAAGGTACCAAAAGAGAAATCGCCTTAAGCCCTCTATGGAAGAAGGGAAAATGATATTTAGATTGAAAAAGACAAATTAAATTTGTATAGATTCTCTCTCTCTCTCTCTCTCTCTCACACACACACACACACACACACACACACACACACAAACTCATAGACCCAAACACATATGCAAATCCACTCTGCTTTCTCATATGGAGTACTTTGGCCTATATACTGATGTTCATATGAGCAAATAATTTCTATTATAAATAAAAGACAAATTTTATGTTACTACATTAAATAAACAATGAAAATTAAAAAGAGAATTTTAATTCCATTTTTATTGATTATAAAATAAAATCTTTTAGGATAAGTAAAAGAAAGCTCTGTTTTAAATCAGCAGGAGTAAACCCAAGGCCCAAGAGATTATATAAGATAAAATAAACATGTAATTTATTTTAAGGAAAATAGATGAATAATTTTAATAAACTGATAATTCTTGGTCATTTTACTAATGAAAATAATTTTGTCTAAGCATATTGTTCACCTTGAGTTAAAATTCATTACTCATAGAGAGAATCTACTCTAAGAAGAGGTTCAGGCATGGTTGAATGCTATGAGGTGGGAAATATAAACCTATATTGAGACCTGAAATAAGAAAGTGCAGTTGGTTGTCAGAAAATGCAAAGAAATACATAATCAAGCTGGTGATGTGGGCTGGGGTGGATTATTCAGATCCTTGCCAGATCTTCATATTCAGAGAAATGAGGATTTCAAACAGGATGCTGTCATGATCAGGAGTGTAATTTTAAAAGAACTCCCCAGCTACATGTTGGGAAATTAATTAGAGAACTGTAGAAGTGAATTTAGTGAATCAACTTAGAGACTACTTCAGTTGACCAAGTACAAAACAACAGTAGCCAGACCAGAATGTATGTAGCAGAAATGTAGAGAGGCAGTCTGCAAGGGTCAGCATAAGAATCTCTGCAAAAGTCAGCCCTTCACAACCCCCAAAAAGAAAATGAAAAAAAAAAAAAAACTGGCCAAATTACTGGAATTAAATTTTTAAGAACTCTGGAAATTAACTGAAGACTTGTAAAGCTGGAGTATTTTATTCAAGAAAAATGGCTGAATCTCAGTAAGAGCAGAAAGTTTTGTGCTTTAACTCACCCTAGTCCCATTCTGTGTTCCACAGTTTAGGATAGCCTTAAAAAGTAACAGCCCACATGGCTAGTACCCAAGGTGGCACAATGGAGGTAGAGATCTTTCCAAGTCACATATGGAAGGAAAAAGTGTTATTATATTTGACTTGCCTAGTGGTTCCCTAGAAAAATCACAATCAAAATGCATTTCTTTAAATTCATCTAGAACTTACCCAGTACTAAAAGACTCTTGGAAAAAATTTACTGGCAAATATTTTAAGGTACCACAACTAGAGGTAATAGGTAAATGTGGGAACAAATAGTAGACTCACTAAATACTTAGAAGCAAGTGAAATGCCCACAGGACTTTGAAACCTCCTACATGGTCCTGGGCACATGGACTACGGCACAGGACCATTTTAGTGTCTGAGATGAACAGTCACAGGAAAAAGCTGAGGTGCTATATAAAGCATGTTGCCTGACTCTCATGGCAATAAAATAGAGATCAATAACAGAATAAAACTTGAGAAGTTAATAAATATTTGGATATTGATGACACACTCATAAATAACCAATGGGTCAAATAAGAAATCACAAAGGAAATTAGAAAACTATAAAAAAAGCAATGAAAATTCAGGAAGCCAATACTATGGGAATACTGTGAAAGCAGTACTCAGCAGAAGGAAGACAATAGTTAAGACTGGAGCATAAAAAATGAAATATAGAAAATCAAGAAGACCATGTATTGGTTCTTTGAAGAGATCAACAAATTTAAAAGCTTTTAGCTAGACTTACCAAGAACAAAGAGAAAGACTAAAATTTCTAAAATCAGGGGAAAATGGAAAGGTAATTACTACAGACATTAGAGAAAGAAAAGGGATTATAAGGAAATAACTATGAACAATTTTATGCCAACTAATTAAATTATATGAAATGGAAAAATTCCTCAAAGACATAAGACCTAATGAAACTGACTCAAGAAGAACAGAACATTTGAATAGACTTATAACAAGTAAAAAGAATAAGTATTCAACAAAGAGCTCACAAAGAAAAATCCAGGACTATATGGCTTTCACTTTGGATTCTGTTTAAAAAAAGTTATCACCCATCCTTACAATATCTTTGGAAAAAAGAAATAAAAGAGGAGGGAAAACTTTCTAACTCATTTATGAGGTCAGTATTATTCTGATTCAAAAACTAGACAAAGACATCACAAGAAAAGAAACTACAGACCAATATCCCTTATGAATATAGATGCAAAAATCCTTAACAAAATACTAGCAAACCAATTTCAGTAACATGTGAAATGTCTTATACAAGATGATAAGGTGGGATTTATCCAAGAATGAAATATTTGTTCAGCATATAAAAATTAAACAATGCAATACACCATAACTAAAAGAAAAAAATTGCATCATCACCTCAATAACTGCAGAAAAGCAATTGACAAAATATAGTTTAATGATTATACAATTCAATGATTAAAAAATAAAAGATCCTGTGGGTAAATTCTCTTTATAAGCCAAATGATGTATAGCAATTGAATGTATAAAATAATAATAAAAATAATTATTAAAAAGACCAAATAAATTTAATATGACAAAGAGCAACTATAAAAAACCTAGTGCTAACATTATACTTAATGTTGAAAGACTGAAATTTTTTCCTAAGATCAGGAATAAAATAAGATTATCTACTCTTTTATTAATTTATTTTTATTTATTTATTCATTTATTTTTTTTTTAAACTTGACCAGAGAGAGAAATATACACACAGAGAAAGAGAGAGAGGGAAAGTGAGAAAGCAAGCCAGGTCCAGGACTCAAATCATGGTTGGCCCTGTGGGAGTGTCCAGTGCCTTAACCACCACACCACCTACTGTTCCCCAAGATTGTCTACTCTTGGGGTTGGCAGGTGGCATGATGATTAAGGCATTGGACTCCCACATGGCAGACCATGGTTCAAGTTCCAGACCTGGCAGCTTGAGAATCATGTTGAGTGTGCATGCACAAAATCCCAGGAGGAGAATGGAGGAGAAGTGATGCATCACAGGTATCCCCACAGGGAGTGATTTCTCACTTTCCCTTTCCCTGTCACTATCTCTCTCTGTTCCTCTTCCCTCATGCACACATACCTTATGGCAAGTTTTTTTTTTTTTTTTTTTAAAGAATGTCTACTTTATTTACTTCACTTCTATTTGACATTGGACTGTAGGTTCTAGAAAGGATAATTAAAAACAAAAAAGAGAGAGAGAGAGAGAAAGAAAAGCTTGGTCAGCCCTGTAGCTTAGTTGTTAAGAGAACCAGATCCTTTAGAGAAAGAAAAGAGATTACAAGGAAATATTGATAAGGGAACCAGATGCCACATGGCTGACCCCAGTTTGAATCCTGGCCCTAGAGGCTCCTAAAAAGCACTGGGTGTCTGTGTGTGCATACACTGAATCCCATGAAGAAAAAGAGAAGGGGTTTCAGCATGGCCACTTCTCCCCCACCACCTCTTTGGGGGCTGTTCTGTTTCACTCTCTCTCTCTGTCTCTCTCTGGCAAACCTCTGGTAAAATTTTAAAACATGTTATAGTCATAAGATTAGATACATAGATCAATGGAATAGAATAGGGAGCCCTGGAGTGAACTTATATCTCTATGTTCAATTGGTTTTTGAAAAGAATGTGAAAACTGTTTAATGAGGAAATAATAGTCTTTAATATATAGTGCTGACAATTGATATCTTCCAGAAAAATATCATTTTGTAACTCAGATTATTTTCAATTACGTCTTTCATCAAAATAAAAGAATGACTTAATTCACTTGTTATTAAATTTTTTGAATGATGTATTTTGTTAAGGTTTTTGTCATATAATTTTGAAAGAGTTGAATTGTCTGATATTGCCATAAAACTTCTTTTCTAGTCTAGATATTTATGAGATAAATAAAAGCCTATATTATTATTAAAAAAAGAAAAATAGAAATAAGATAATACTTAACCCTGTTTTATTTAAGTGATAAATATTATTCATACACAGAAACATAAAACAATAGAGAAAAAATGATTACATTATCAATAAATCTATTTTTGTTTAATAATTTTCAATATTTTACGTTATATGTTGAAATGATAATTTAAACCAGAATACTATTAGAACTATTAGAAACTACTAGAAATATTTAATATATGGTCAGGGAGAATAGCAATTTCAACTTATATAGATATTTTTGCTGCATAAGATTGAGTTGCATTGATTTAGCCAAACTTTTTTTTTTAATAGTCAAAAAGTACAATTAATTTATTTTAGGATTCTTATTTTTCATATTACAGCAGTTTATAAGCATTTAAAAGATACATCCTTTGCCATTTACAGAATAAACCTACATAAGGAAAAATAGCTTTATTTTAAAAAAGAAATCAAATGTCTATAAAGAATACATGAAATAACATTTTAATTTCACTCTTGCTTGATTTTGTATGCTCATAATATTTCAAAGGCACTCTGGATATCAGTTTCAAGTATATCAACTCATTGGTATCTCATTGAAGGATATTAAAGTTACCTACTTTGAAGGAAAAAAAAAATTCTGTAACCTTTACACTGAGAGACTCATCTCCACAGTGTATTTGGGATCTAGTTGAATGTTTACAAATTTTAAGAAAATACTTATCTGTTCACTTCATGCATCAATACATTAAATTCTTAGCTACAATCCAAGTAAAATAATGTTGTCCATGATGGATAGAGTGAAATTACAGCATACAGAGTGGTCAGGAAATTATATTGTAAGACTACCCGTCGCCAAACTGCAACAAAGAGCTGCTAATATGATTGTATATTACACATAAAACACAATAATCCTGCATGGAAATTAAAATACATGTAAGAACCCTTATGGCAGTTTTTCTGGCTTGTCTTTTTCTTCATTATCACCCTATTTCCCAAGGAGAAAAATTTAACTCAAATTAAATTTAATAACTTTAAATTAAATCTCCCCCTAATGAGAGAAATGACTACTAAAGAATAAAATTTTATTGGGTAGGGTTGAGCTTTGGAAGGCTGGACATTTAAGGTTTTTTCTTTTTCTTTTTTTCAGTATAAAAAACATTATTTTGTGTCCATTGTGAAGGTATCTTTTTAAAATTAGTAAAAATGAAATAGCCTTTAACATTAAATTGATGGAGATTAAGACAACTGACTTCTAGTACTATCTTTGTACCATACTGGCTTTATAATCTCAGAAAGCATGTCTCTATTTTCCTTGTTTTGGAAAACACAGAAATAGCTTAAAACTTAATAGTTTGGGAAATAATCTTTCTGGACTTGATGTTTTGGGCTATAAATGGAAGGAACTGGCACAGATCAGTGGTTCTCAATTCTGGCTGTACTTCCTTGGGGTATGCAAAGATGTCAATGCTCAACTATTGGTTTGTCGAAAACATCATTATGTATTTTTTCTATGCAAAAATGCATCGTGACTTTTCCAACAACCCAATATACCCACTCTGACCACTATAACCAATCTCTAGAGGACACAGTCTAGTCAGTGATTTTCAAACTCTAGTGTAAATCAGATCACCTAGAGAGCTTGTTCAAATACAGATTGCTGTGCTCCACTTCCAGAGTTTCTGATTTGGTAGATTTTGGTGGGGACGTAAATTTGTATTATCCAAGTTCTTAGGTGGTATTACACTATTTCACTGGGGACCACATTTAGAGATCCATTGGAGTAGGCATGTGTAGATATATGTGTATGTGTGTTTGTGTGTGTGTGTCTCCCCCAGGTAAATTTTAGTCTTGAAACTATTTGTATGGAAAAATATCAATAAGGTTATTTCCATTTCTAAAATATTGAGGTTTTAATATAATGAGAGCTGTTAAACATCAAGATGATTTATACAGAAAAGAGACCATAGATCAATATCAATTTCTTGATGAAGTTTCATTAAAAAGCTTATACAGCATTTTACAGTGTTTTTTGGGGAAAATTAACTTTTTTTTTTAAAGTATATTCGTTGCATATATGGTTCTTCATTTCTCAGTAAAGATAATTTATTTGGTTGTCAGTGTCTCATCACTCACTAAGACCAATGAAGGATTTGGATAATAGCCACTTGTTTTTATTTATTTGAAGAAAATCTTGTAAATTTGTAGTCCAGGGGTAATTCTGTGATTACTTCAAGACTTGGAATTGCAATAGTGCTGTAAGTACTGACTCTCTTACAGGACCACGTATAAACCAAAGAGGAGTCTGTATTTTTCTGTCCCGAAATAGAATCAATAAAAAAAGAGCCCCATTTTTTAGACAAGGTATTTAGAGGCTTTGCCTTTGGTCCCTCATATTTTCCTTTCTTCTCTAGAGGCTCTGACTCCTCAGACTGCCCGGTTTTGTCTCCTCTCAGCTCCTCTAGAATGAGGACTGTCTCCCAGTTACTGTATTGATGAACTGGGAAAATGTCTGAATGCATGCTGTCTCCAAAGTAAACAACCTTGGGTTCAGGTTTGCCAGTCATTTTCTTCAGAAGGTCATAAAGCTGGATAGCATTCCCCTGGGAGTACCAGCCGGGTTTATCCAAGGTCTCTGATTTGGTAAATGGGAGAAGAAACCAGGCTTCAATGCATTTGTTATGACAATGTCAAAAAGATCTGCAAAATCGTTCCCAAGGATGTATTCACTGAGAAGTCTACAGTAATCACTGTGAGAATTGGTAATGAAGAGAAGGATTTTCCCAGCATTCTTGAGCCAATGAAGCCAATTTTTTACAGATTCTGGACAACTGTCTAAATATCTTCCTGGATTTCTTTTTATTTCTGGAAAATATATTCCACAATTTTCCTTAAAAGCTGACGTTTTATAATTGTATTGTATACCAGCAACTATATCCTTCCAAAAATCAAATGTTTTTTGACCATTATTCTGCTTTGTTAAGGAATCCACCACTTTTGCACATAGAAGTGCTCCTGGTAGGTCAAAGTAGTTATCATAAAAATAATACTTTCCTGAGTGGTAAGCCGTTCCCGAGTCAGACACAAAGTACTTCCACTCCTTCTGGCCAAACGCCTCTGCCAGCACCTCTGGAGTCATCATCTTGGTACAGTGCCATTATCTGCAAGTTTAACACATTTCCCATCTTCCAGATCCAATGCCAAACCCCTGCAACAGAAATCCCAATCCTTTGGAGTCACATTGAGCAATTCCTGATCATACCCTTTTTCCTTGACTAGGAATTGAGCAAAGCTATTGTAAATGAGTGGGGCGCTGTCAGACAGGTTGTAGCGACACAGAGTGTGGTACAGGTCGAAGCTGACCACGTTGCAGGAGGCCAGGGAGAAGTACCGAGACATGGCTGAGCAAGGAGCACCAGCGAGTGCCTTGGCTGAGGAGGGTGCAAGAGCTTATGGGTCCGACCGACACTGCAGGACAGGACCTGGATGGACAGATCGATTTAACCAAACTTTTAAGAATAGAAATAAAAGGGGTCTTCAAGAAGTTAATGGAAAATGCATATTATGAATAAAGCTTTGAAAAGGTAAGAGAGAGGTTAGGTTTTAGTTTCAGAACTTAATTCCTATCCTTGCAATTGAAGGATTGATTTACTTGGGGTCAGTAGGTGATGGTTAAGTCACTGCACTTCCACGTGGTTGACCATGGTTCAAATTCCAGATCCAGTGGCTTAAAAATCATGCTGGGTTTCTGTTTATATGCCCAAAATTCTGAGAGGAGAGTGGTGAGAAGGGGTTATTATGTATAGCTGGGGGGTGATTTCTCACTTTTTCTCTCACTATCTGTCTTCTATCTCTTCCCTGCAAGAGGCCTATGACAAAAACCTTTAAAAAATCCCCAAAAGAACAAAATAAAAAGAAAATTGATTTGCTTAATTGTTACAACTAAGTATCTTCTAAAAGCTAGGAGTGAGAGAGAAAGAGAGAAAGGAGAGAGAGAGAGAGAGAGAGAGAGATTTTATAATTAGAGTAAGATTACAGAGTAAGATTACAACAGCCAACAATCAAGTGAAAGAGGAAATAACCTTTTATTTTTTAAACTCAGATATGGAGCTGGATAGATTGTTATTCAGCCAAAATATTATTGATGACTATAGAAAAAAATAGCAGACACAATGATTATTTCTTCATAACATCTTCATGTGTTAGCCATAATAGAAAAAAGAACAAGTTACAAATCTTAAAGTGTTTTACATTTCCTTATTATCTAACCATAGCAAAAAGAGTGCTTAGTAAAATAAGTACCAACACTTAATCAGAAAGATAATACACTAACTGTACTGCTCTAGAAGACAACATAAATTATAGTTTCCAAAGGTGACCAGTTGTATTCTCTAAGCATCAGTTCAGCTATGGTTCACTTTCTCCACCTCTTAATCCCCATGACCTATGAATATAAAGAGTTTATACCAAGAAATATGTAAACTTGACAGCTTATCACCATGATGCTGAGTTGAGAGGGAAAAAAGTCCATGATTAATGACCAAACTCTGATCATCCATATGCTCCTAATAAACGTCAAGAAAAATTTTAGTTTTGCAAACTGGAAGCAACACATTTGGTCATTAACAGGATTAATATAGCTGTTTTATTTACATTTCTCTAAACACTGGAATGTTTCAGGAATCCAAACTGAATATTAAAACACATGCTAGCTTTTAATCTTGATGTCAGGAGTGTAGATTTTTTTTTTTTTTTTTTGAGGGGTTTTTTGCTATAAGGCTCGTTCGCTCATCAGACAGACAGAAACATAGAGACAGAAAGCGAGAAACCACCCCCCAGGGGAGATGGTCACGCCACAATCCCTTCTCCTCCATTCTCCTCTTGGGATCTTGGGCACGCACGCACACGCGCCCGGCCTGAGTTCTAAGCCACCGGGTCCGGGACGCGAACCGTGGTCGACTACGTGGGAGTCCAGCGACATAGCAATTACTCTAACTGCTGGTTGCAAGGAGTGTAGATTTTTATTTTGTATTTTTTTTCAAGAGTTCATAGTGAATGTATGCATCACAAGTAAATTTTTGTTTTATCATTATACTGATTCACAATTAACCATCTGAGATTTGATTTTTTTAGATCTCTGATAAAATTGTATTTGAATCGGCAAAGGAAAAAAAATAGAAGGACCATGAAAACTTCGTGAATATATCATAAAAAAATCTGACTTAAAAATGATACAAGGTAAGCCAAAGACAGAAAAATGTACAATTTTAGAAGGCATTAGCTCCATCCCTCAAGAAGAATACTAAACCAAAACAAAATAATCAAACAAGAAAGAAAATCTCTGGGGCCTACTTTCTATTATTAAACTGAATGAGAATATGAATTAAATTAAAGAAGAATTACCTGAATTTTTTTTGTGTTTGTGTGTGCACGGATGTACATGTAGAGTTAGGTAAAAATGGAGATTGAAAAATGAAGGAAACAATATAGGACTACAGCTCACAAAGAGTAAGGAACAGAATAGAAATAGTTGAACATTAAATTACTCTCAAAGGAACGAACATCTGGAAATAACCACATGGAATTCAGAAAGGGAAAGCACAAAGTGTAAGTAAGCACAATTGATATTAGATATAAAGATAAAATAATAATTATGGAGACAAAGAAAACCCATTATAAAAATGTTGATGTCCCTGAGGTTAAAAAGAAATCAGTATAAAAATAGTAGAGCCAGAGGTATTTAAATATATATTAGGAAAAACTATTTTAGTAAAGAAATGTCTACTATTTTGGGACCAGCAGTTGGTGTAATGGCTATGTGGCCGGACTCCCATGTAGTTGACCGTAGTTAGAATCCCGGGCTTGGTGACTTAGACTCACGCCGGGCTCATGTACATGCGTGCCCATGAGGAGAATGGAGGAGAAGGGATTGCAGCATGGCTATTTCTCCTGGGGGGTGATTTCTCTCTTTCTGCCTCTCTCTGTCTTTCTGGTGAGTGCACTATAGCAAAAACTTCTTAAAAAAATGCCTACTTTTTAAAGAGGCACTTCCCAATTCCAGGATAAAAACTAATAAAATATGTCATAAAGGTATTATTTTTCCTAAAGAAACAAAGTTCCAATTTCAAACATTTACTTATGACAAGCTTATAAAAATCATAGAAAAAGAAATGCAAATAATTTAATAGAAAAATGGGCAAAAGACAAGAAATAATTTTGAGTAA
Source organism: Tupaia belangeri chinensis (assembly GCF_000334495.1). NCBI lineage: Eukaryota > Metazoa > Chordata > Mammalia > Scandentia > Tupaiidae > Tupaia > Tupaia belangeri. Next base: position 8,687,764 of record NW_006159555.1, on the reverse strand, counting down.
ATATAACCAATACACATAAAAAGATATGAAAACATAATTCTGCTTGTTTATTATATCCAAGATAAAGTTTAGTTCAAATTTATATCAAACATTTAAACCAAAATTTACTTACAGATTGTCAGAAATTTAAAAAAGTTTGAAAATAGATTTTTCTAGTAGAATCTAGGGAAACACACACTATCATAAACTGTTGGTGGGAACAAATTTAAAGGACCATTTCAGTGGAGGGTTTGAAAAAGGCTACCAGAATTGATCAAACAGTTGAGGTAACATTGCTTGGAGGAAAAAATCTGTTATGTAGGTGGAAGAAAGACACTCTTTTTTTCCCCTAAATTAAAAAATTTTATTTATTCAATACTGTATATCATTATAGCTTATAAAATGAATTTCCCAGCATGAATACACTATATATTTGTCCAGTTAAAAGTATTATAATATGCATTTTCATTAACGGATAATTTTCTATTTTTGTGTCCCTTAAGTGTTTTGCATCTTTCTTTTTTTTTCAGAGGTTTTTGCTTGCTGGAGAGACAGACAGTGAAAGGAAAATGAGAAATCACCCTCCAGGGGGATGGCCACACTGCAATTCCTTCTCTTATATTCTCCTCCTGAGATCTTAGTAATGCATGCACACATGCCCGGCATGATTTTCCAGCCATCAGGCCTGGGACTCAAACCATGGTTGGCCATGTGGGAGTCCCGCAATGTAACCGCTAAGCTATCTACTAATCCTGCTTCATTCTTTCTCCCCTTGATTCCCTTTCTCTTATGTTCCCCTATTTCCCACCCTCCTCCAGCACTGTGTCGAGCATCTGCAATTGTTCTCCATGCCTTTGTGTCTTCCAATCTTTCAGTTTATGCCTTAGAATGAGGACATTCAGCATACATTAAGTGGGATGTACAATGTCTCTCTTTCATAGCCTGGCCTGCTTCACTCAGCAGTAAATCTTCCATATTTGTCCACTTTCTATCAAATGCCAGGATCTCATTTTTTTAATGGATGAGTAATATGTCATAGTGTGTATGTGCCACACTTTTTCAATCCATTCTTTGTTACTGGGCATTTGGGTTGCTTCCATGTCTTAGCAATTGTGAATAATGACACCTGCTTTAACTGGTTTAACTAGGACAAATGAGGAAAAAAAGCAAGTATGAAAGTGAGAGGAGACAAGCAGAGCAGAAGCCTATTTGCCTCATTTTAACCACAAGATTAAGGGCAGCTCATGAATGCAATCAGGTAGACGAAAGGGCTCAGCCAAAGCTGCCTTGTACAAATGGCAAACACATGCCTTTGTCTAGTGGGCTGGCATTATGGAAAAACAGACATGAAAACAGTTTCTACAGTAATTAAGAACAGAGCATACCAATTATTAATAGCTCCACCTTGGAGAAAGTGTGGGGAGGGAAAGAATTTGGAAAGGATTTAAGAACACTAACAAGAGTGAGGTCAAAAATGAGGAAAAAAAATTTTTTTGTAATTGACCTAGTAATTCCACATATTTATGGGGTGCAATATGCTTTTTCAGTATAAATATACAATGCAAATGATTAAATCTCAGTGATTAGTGTAACCATCATTTCAACTATTTGTTATTATTTTGTGTTGGGAACATTCAAAACCATTTTTTGTCTACTCTGAGATATAGCTTAACCATAGTCACATTTTATACTTTATAACACTAGAAATTGTTCCTCTTATCTATTTCATTTAGTTTCTGCTAACCCACATCTCTCTATCCTCTCCTCTCCCTACTCTTTCTAGCCTCTAATAGTTACTTTTCTATTACCTAATACTTTGAGGTTATCCTTTTCAATTGCCACAAACGAGTGAGAGCTTGTCGCACTTCTCTTTCTCAACCTGTTGTATTATTTCACTTAATTTATTATCTTTTAGGTTTGCCCATGTAACATCAGATGAAATGATTCCATTCTTTTAGATGGTTGAGAAGTATTCAACCATTTTGTGTATGTGTGTGTGTTTGTGTGTGTGTATGTATGTTTATACACATGTACAAATATATAATGTTAAGAATTTTTATATGCTTATTGCTCATTTGTATGTCTTTTGTGTGCTGTTTGTACACACACACACACATATATATATATATATATATATATATATATATATATATATATATATATATATATATATATATATATATATATATATATATATATATATATATATATACACACAGAAGAAAATGTGCACATATATTGCATATTTTCTTTATTCATTTGTTGGTGTACACATAATTGATTCCATATCTTGACTATTGTGAATAGTTGAAATATACATTAGGGCTTGATAGCTTTACAATATACTGATTTTCTTGCTTTGGGAAATATGCCTGGTAGTGAGATTGCTGGATCATACAGCAGTTCTATTTTTAGTTTTTTTTTTGTGGAACCTTCATACTGTTTTCTATAATAATTTATATTCTCACCAATCATGTGCAAATATTCTCCTTTATCTGTATCCTCACTAACATTTGTTATTGTCATTTTGATAGTAGTCATTTTAACTTGGGTGATGTACATCTCTTTGCAATTTAGACCTGCAGTTTTCTGATGATTAGTGATGTTGAGCATTTTTTTCATATCCTTGTTCATTCAAATGTCTTCATTTGTGAACTGTTTATTCAGTTCATTTGCCTGTGTTTTAATTGGATTACTATTTTTTTTTGCTGTTGAGTTGCTTGAGTTTATTGTATATTCTGGTTATTAATCCCTTAACTGTTGTATAGTTTGCAAATATAAATATTTTCTCCCATTATGCAGATTGTCTCTTCACTCAGCTGATTATTTCTTTTGCTGTGTGGAAGCTTTTTAGTTTCATGTAATCCTATTTGCCTAATTTTTCTTTTGTTGTCTGTGATTTTGTGATTTTATTAGAAACTCTTTGCCTAGATCAATATTATAAAGCATTTTTTGTTTTCTTCTAGTAATTTCATAATTTCAGGTGTTATGTCTTTTATCTACTTTGAGTTCATTTTTGCATGAGAGGAATCTAGTTTCATTCTCCTGTATATGAATATCCAGTTGTCTCTGCACCATTTATGAAAGATACTGTCTTTCTTCAAATGATATTCTTGATATCTTTATTGAAAATCAGGTGACTATATATATATATATATATATAAAATTCATATATATAATTCATATATATATAAAATTCATATATATATATATATGAATTAATTTCTGGGTTATACATTTTTTTGTATTGATCTATGTGCCAATATAATCACTGATGGTCTTTTTCTTCTTCTAAATGTTCATTTTCAACTTCAATATATGTTTAATAAATAATTGAAATTTTTATGTCAATTAGATTCATGAACCATCTTTTCATTTTTATTTTCACTTTCTTCAGGACAAATTAAATGTATCAGAAACAAATTCACTATTTTATACAAGTGAACTTTAAAGTTCATGAAAAATTAAAATAAAGTACAAGTTTATTTTATGCAAAATTTTTGAAATCATGCATAGTTTTTCTTATTTATTTGTTTTTTTGGTTCAGCTTTTTGCCATAAGGCATATGTGCTCACTGGAGAGAGATGAAATTTTGGGCAAACATGCACACTTGCCTGGCATGATTTTCAAACTGATAAATCTGGAATTTGAACCATGGTCGTCCATGTGAGAGTCCATACCACTACACCACCTCCTGGCCCATATATATACATATTTATACTATGCAATTTTCGTAAACTCTTTCTAGATCTCTCATATTTTTCATATTATTTTGTTTCTTTCCTTTTTTTTTTCTTTTCATTTTTTTCATAAGGCTTGTGGGCTTTCCTGAAGAGACAGAGACCATGAGAGGGACATTGAGAAATCATACTCCGGGAGGATGGCCACACCACAATCCCTTCTCCTCCGTTCTTCTCCTGGGATTTTGAGCATATATGCACACGTACCTGACATGATTTTCAAGTCAACAGGTTCAGGATGTGAACCATGGTCATTTGTGTGGGAGTCTAATGCCTTAATCCCTATACCACTTGCAGGCCCTTATAATTTTTATTATAATATGCATAAACTTTTTGAAGATCTCTCGTATTTGTAATAGTCTTTCCTTCCTTCCTTCCTTCCTTCCTTCCTTCCTTCCTTCCTTCCTTTTTTTTTTTGCCATAGGGTGTGTGGACTCTCCTGAGATATACAGAGACAGTGAGAGAGAAAGTGAGAAATCACCACCCAGGGCAAATGACCAAATCCTAATCCCTTTTCCTCCACTCTCCTTCTGCAATTTGGGGCACACACTCAAACAGGTCTGTTGTGATTTTCAAGCCACTGGGTCTGGGACTTGAACCCATGGTCATCCATGTAGGAATCTAGTGCCTTAATCATCATGCCCTATAGTTTTCATATTCTTAAAGAAAATGTAAAGACAACCCAAATCACCATTTACATGTATTGTTGCCATGAACAATTCTTTTTTAAAACATTTATTTATTTATTTATTTAAATCAGACCAGAGAGGGCGAGAGAGAGAGAGAGAGAGAGAGAGAGAGAGAGAGAGAGAGAGAGAGAGAGAGAAGGTGAGACAGAAAGATGCCAGGTCTGTGACTCAAATGGCAGTCGGTCATGTGGGAGCCCAGTGTCCTTAATCACTGCCAGGCCCATTTTTTTTTAAAGAATTATTTTATTTAAATTTATTTATTTATTTTAATTTTACCATATAGGGACAGAGTGAAAGAGAGAGAGAGAGGAAGGGAAAGTGAGAAAATAAGCCGTCATGTCTGGGACTCAAACTGCGGTCAGCCATGTTGGAGTCCAGTGCCCTTAACCACCATGCCACCTGCTGGAAACAAGATCATGAACAATTCTGATCCTGAATATCAGTTTGGATATTCTTAATAGTAGTAAAAATTGTACACTTAAAATAATTAAAAAGTTATATTTTTACAATACAAAATGGATGAAAACAGTAAAACTGGCTATCAAAAATAAATGTAGAGGATAATGCCTTTGATGGTGGTTCTAGGTAGTGACCATGGGAAAAAAGAACGGACCTTTGGTGTATCAGGTTTATGCAATTAGTATCATATCAATAGAAATGGTGCACTACTGAAGTAGAGAATGTAAAGCTAGGTTTATGCGCCTTTGTCCTGCACATGCCCATGCATGCATACACATTCACTTGTCCCAAGGCATGCACGGTGCAGGGAGAGAACAAATTCTATTAGCATGGAACAAAATAATGGTCTGATACAAATGTCAGCAGAAAACTCCATCAATCCAACACACTTTTGGAAGTTTAACACTTGAAAACAAGTGTTCATATGTACATAAGATGACGTAGCTTTATTTTGGCCCCTTGTTTCATACACTATTATCTTCTTGAGCCAGGTATCACAATTAATTCTGTTTTCTCTGTTTGAATTTTTCTATATCCTAAAGTCAATGAAACTATCTGACAGGTTGGATGTTACACTGATTGAACTCCCCTGAGGGTTATCTCCTCATCTCATTAAAAACATAATTGTTTTCTCATATTAAGACAGCATTGGATCAAATAGAGTTAGGAACCCAGTTCTTTAATTAATCAAGTTCAGGAGACATAGTCTACATGAAGAGATGCTGTTAATTGATAGTTTTTTGCTCTTTTTTATTTGAAAATTTATAACAGCTCATTTTCCTTTTTAATTATTTTTGGAGTACTAGTTATTCAAAGAAGCTTTCATATTCCACACCTTAAAAAGTGTATGTAATGTATTTTTTTTCTACATGGAGGAGTCATAAACCTTTCATATGGATTAATAATGTAGACATTTTTTCTAGACATTTAAGTCAAGAACTGCATTTAAAATAAGATTTATGTATGTTTTAATGCGAGGGTTACTTAAAAACAAAAAAGCAGGAGAAAAAAGGACAAGATTCTTGAACTTCTAATTAAAGTATCACAAGATAACTTTCACTTTTCACAGTGTTTGCTTTTTTTTACTCTGTAGAAAACGTGGGTTGATTGGTTAACTGTGAGTTTTTTTAAGTATTGCATACAATACTTAAATTTTTTTACATTACTCTGTTGAAAAAAATAAAAAGAGGCCAAAAATTAAGACAGAGATTCCATAAAGCCATAGTTAGTAAAATAATGGAAATAACTGTAGATCATAAGATAGTTGAGGCTCTCTGGCTAGATTATTAGACTAATAATAGTAATTATTATTATTTTGATTTTTTATTATTATTTCTTATTCAAACATAATTGCTGCACTTCTTAGTGGGTTCCACATGGCTTTTCAAAGCATTATATATGTATATGTGTGTGTGTGTGTGTGTGTGTGTGTGTGTGTGTGTGTGAACACTGAATATTACATTCTGTTGTGTGCATTTGGTAGTAATTCCACTGCTTTTTAGGGTGTGGATATATTGAATTATCAATTACAGTTTTTTTGTTCTACTCTGATACACTGTTGCAATACTGATTCCACTTGTTTATATAAATTCTTGAGCTTGTTAATAATTTTCTCCTGATTTAATCACACTCTCAGTGTAGTTTCCAGTATCTACCATTATTCTATCTACCTATATGCCATGTGTCCTTCAAGTTCTGCCCAAGTGCATATATTCAGTACATGTAAGTGGGGATATATGGTATTTTTCTTTGGTAGTTTGCCTTATTTCACATAGCATTATCTATTCTAATCTACTTTGTGTCAAATGAGAAGATATTATTCTTTACAACTGAGTGTTATTCTGTTGTGTATATGTGCTATATTTTCTTTATCTATTCATCACTTGTTGGGAACTTACATTGATTCCATGCCTCAGTAATTGAGAACTAATGCTTCTATAAACATGTATGTGCGAATGTATCTCTGACAGGGCAATTTTCTGTCACTTGAGTAAATACCAAGAGCAGAGTTACTCAGTCATATGGTAATTACATTTTTTAATTTTTGAGGGAACTCTCTATTGTTTTCCAGAGTGGTTGTACTAATTTACACTAACACCAGTAGTTCATGAGCTTCCTTTTTCTTTTCATCTTTGTTAGCGCTTATTCTTTAACTTTGTTTTTTTTTTTTTTGTTTGTTTGTTTTTTTCTCACAGTCATTCTGACTGGAGTAATGTGCTACCTCTTTGTGGTTTTGATTTGCATTTCTCTTATAATAAAAGTTGTTGAACATTTTTTTCCCTATGTTTCTTAGCCATTTGAATGTCTTCTTTTGAGAGTTGTCTGTTCATATCCCTTGCCCATTCTTTTTAATTTATTTTTTGTTGGATTGATAGTTTATTTTTTGCCTAGCTCTTTGAGTTTCTTTTTTAAATAAAGAATGATTTTATTTAATTTAATTCATCATCATTATTATTATTTCTTAAATTTGACCAGAGAGAGACAGAGAGGGAAAGTGAGAAAGTGTGCCACCAGGTCTGGGACACCAACTATGGTCGTTCATATGGGAGTTCAGCACCTTAACCACTTGGTGTCATGTCAGCTGCTGACCCAACTGTTTGAGTTTCTTAGATATTCTGGTTATCAGACTCTTATCTGACATATAGGTGACAATTTGTTTTTTGCATTCTGTGGGTTGTCTCTTTATTTAGTGTTTTCTTTGCTATATAGAAGCTTTTCTAACTTGATAAAATCTCACTTGTTTATTTCTGATGTTTTTGCTTATGCTTTAGGGATCTTATTTAAGAAATCGTTCCTATTCCAATGCCTTGAAGTGTTTTCCCTGGGTTTCCACATGTAGTTGTATAGTTTTAGGCTTTACATTTAAATCTTTAATTCATATTGAGTTAATTTCTGTAAATGGTGAAGAGGAGTCTACTTTCATTTTTCTGCAGGTTTCTCAGCACCAGTTATTTAAATTCTGTCTTTTCTCTACTGAATTGTCTTGGGAAGTTTGTCAAAAATCAATAGCCTGGATGTTGTTAGATTTATTTCTGGATAAGGTCAAGATTTCTAGTTTGAATTTGCTACTAAATAAATGCATTCCCACAGGAAAACTAATCTTCTGAGTTCTCAGTATTCTCATATGTAAATTAAGAGCAATGAATGACATGATCTTCGGGAACTATACTATGAGACTAGATTATAAATCAGGAGTTCATATAAGTGTATTGATTTCGGTTATTTATAATATTTTACTTGGTTTTTGCAGAAATCTTCATTGTGAGTTAAATTTAGTTATCCATAAAAATGGATGAATAAATAGATGATGGTTAATGTTAAGTTTAAAATAGAAAAGGCAAATGCCTGGCTTACCTGCCACTTGTTCCTTAAAGCCTTGTGGCAATGACAGCTGCTATCCTTTGATCATACTCTGTGACTCTGTTGAGAACCCTAAGGCTAGCCTTGAGGCCAACTAATGCAACTATCCACTGCTTACAGATGATAGAATGAGTTTTGGAGTGATATTATTCAAGGTCACATTGTCATGTAGGTAATAAACTCTGGAGCTAAGATTTGAACCACTGTCATTTGATTTTTCATCTAAAACAAGAAAAATCCATTAATGAATAGACTGATATACATTAATGTTTCAGTCCATTTTTAGCTGGCAACATTGACATAACCAGGCAACGGGCAACGGAATTTATAACAGTAAACTTAGGAGAGAACACACAGGCACATGGACACACACTAAGGGGGAGATTTTATCACAATCTTCATTCATTTAAAACAAATGTGTACACATAGTCAGTGTTAGATTTTGTGTGAAACGCTGACTACAGCATGATAAATATAATTATACTTGTCCCAGCAATCATGGAATTTTGATTCTAGCAGGAAAATAATAGAGAAATATTAAACAAGTGTATACACAAATTATGATGGAGGTTTGATAAGTGCTACAAAGTTGAATTTGCTACTAAATAAATGCATTCCCACAGGAAAACTAATCTTCTGAGTTCTCAGTATTCTCATATGTAAATTAAGAGCAATGAATGACATGATCTTCGGGAACTATACTATGAGACTAGATTATAAATCAGGAGTTCATATAAGTGTATTGATTTCGGTTATTTATAATATTTTACTTGGTTTTTGCAGAAATCTTCATTGTGAGTTAAATTTAGTTATCCATAAAAATGGATGAATAAATAGATGATGGTTAATGTTAAGTTTAAAATAGAAAAGGCAAATGCCTGGCTTACCTGCCACTTGTTCCTTAAAGCCTTGTGGCAATGACAGCTGCTATCCTTTGATCATACTCTGTGACTCTGTTGAGAACCCTAAGGCTAGCCTTGAGGCCAACTAATGCAACTATCCACTGCTTACAGATGATAGAATGAGTTTTGGAGTGATATTATTCAAGGTCACATTGTCATGTAGGTAATAAACTCTGGAGCTAAGATTTGAACCACTGTCATTTGATTTTTCATCTAAAACAAGAAAAATCCATTAATGAATAGACTGATATACATTAATGTTTCAGTCCATTTTTAGCTGGCAACATTGACATAACCAGGCAACGGGCAACGGAATTTATAACAGTAAACTTAGGAGAGAACACACAGGCACATGGACACACACTAAGGGGGAGATTTTATCACAATCTTCATTCATTTAAAACAAATGTGTACACATAGTCAGTGTTAGATTTTGTGTGAAACGCTGACTATAAATATAATTATACTTGTCCCAGCAATCATGGAATTTTGATTCTAGCAGGAAAATAATAGAGAAATATTAAACAAGTGTATACACAAATTATGATGGAGGTTTGATAAGTGCTACAAAGAAAACAGAGCAGTGTGAGAAACAGCAAGAGGATTAGATGTAGATAGAAGATAGTAGGCAAGGCTATGGCACACCTGCTATATTTACTTTTTCAGGATCCAGACATACATTTCTCAGTTGCTGGACTATTATCTAGTGATAGTTTACAGTTAAACCTCTTTCCAACAGTTGAACTTGGCTTCAAGAAGCTGTTTCTTCCAAGGTGTACTTATTATCTCCATTCGGATTGCATCGAATGAATGGTCAGTATGGAGTTACAGAGGTCTTGGCTTGTGTAACTTCAGATAGAGAAACCATTAACACGTCATTCCACCTCCGTTGATACTTCTGGTCTTTACTGAGGCTTCAATTCTGCTGTAACACAATTCACCTTTTCCCTTAATCCAAGCCTCCTTTACTCACTATCTCAGAAGTACTGGTGGTAGGGACTCCTCATTATAAACTTCCACATGATAATATCCATCTTCAGCTAAGTCTTCTAGGGAACCTGTTATTTCTGCCTGAGTGGTTTGAAGAGGCGTTGACTCTAAAATGGCATTTTTGGAGTGAATTATTTTTGGATCGTCATGTAGTGAGGACTCTGTCACTGGGAGTAAGTGGACTCTGGATATCTGCATAGCACGCTGCAGCAGTGTAGTTGTTAAAACTTCCATGAATGGTGGACTGGGATGAGATATCAGTGGAAAGAAATGCCCTAGTGGGTGAACTATCTCAGGCATCTGAGAAGTGGTAAAAATATAGGCAACAATAAGTAACTATGGGCTCTAAGTAGCCTTTGGTGATTCTAGCTCAAGTGCCAGGAACTTCAGAAGCCCAAGAGTCAGTAGCAGGTGGGCTGTAGGCTTGGTGACCTCACCTTCTCCCTTTACTTCCTTCAGTACTAGATGAGGAATGCAAATCTCTGAGTTCCTTTGGCTTCCTTTTTTTTTTTTTTTTTTTTAATCCTCTATTCTTTTCAAAACTTATGTAATCAAGCCTGGGTATTAAGTTCCCCACACCTATTTTAAATACCTGTTGTAGTTGTTTCCCTGAAGAATTCATTGGCCTTCAGCCTATTCTAATCTGAAAGCTGATGGTTCATCCAAAACATGTTAAATCATTTCGCTGCTTAAAATCCTTTCATGACGTTTAGTGCCACTCAATATAAAAACCAAAGTCCTTTACACTGTCCTGTAAAATCCTACACAATTTGATCACTAGTTTCCTGCAAGTGTAGTACTTATTATTTACTTTGCTCTAGACCCATTGACCTCCATTAATTTCCTTTGGCTCCCTTTGCAAACAAAACAAAACAAAACAAACCCAGTCTTCATTCATTTTCTCCATGACACTGGGCAAACAAGCTGAACAGACAACTCTCCAAAGAAGACATAGAAATGGCTAAAATGCATATGAAAAAAATGTTCAACATCTTTTATCTTAATGGAAATGCAAATCAAAGCAAGACTGAGATACCTCTTAACTCCAATCAGAATGGCTATGATAAAATAATAAATAAATAAAGAATGGCAGGCGCTGGCGAGACTGTAGTGAAAGGAGAACTGTTCTACACTTTCAGTGGGAATGTAAATTAGTACAGTCATGGTGTAACATGGAGTTTCCTCAAATATAGGACTATACATACAATCACTAATACTGCTCCTGGGTATGTACTCAAAAGACAGGAAACTCTCAATCAGAAAGACAGTTGCACATCTTTGTTTATTATAGCATTATTTTCAATTGCTGAGACATGGAAATAGCCTAAATTCCTAAGAATAGAAGACTGGATTGATAAAAGGTGGCACATATACACAATGGAATAGTACCAGGCCATAAAAAAAAAAAGAGATCCTGACATTTGATACAAAGTGAACAAACAAGAGGACTTAATCTAAGCAAGGCAAGCCAGACAGAGAGTTATCTGTTGAGGTTGATGTATTATAAATGGTAATACATGTGCATTGATTGATATGCAATGCACGTATACCTGGAAAAAGCATTTTGTACGTTGTTAAAAAATTTCACACACAAAAATAAGTCTCAGTTTCTAGAATACTCTACCCAAGAAAAGACTGATTTGTTCTTTAAAATAATTTTGAATATGCCCATAGATATTTGGAAGTACATAAAAGAAATATGAAAGGATACAGAGAAAATTGTTAGTCGTAGTCACTCCAAGGGATTGATATTATAAGACTCATGTCAATTACCAACTTTATACTTCTGAAGTGTTAGGCTTGCCAAAATAAGGAGAAATGAACTTCTTCAATTTAAAGCATTGAGTGAAGTAAACAAACAAAAATAATTTTAAACTGTACCATTCAATAGGATGTGATAGTATATTTTTATGCATTCTATGAGTGATTGGGATAAACTCAGTGTCCGTTTCTGACCTGTAGTGCCAGAAGACATATGGCCAACTGTGATTCAGATTTCCAGCTCAGTTCTTCGGCCAATCGGAACACCTCGGAGCACATGTGTGCTTGCATTCAAGATCCTGATCAACTGGAGGGTTGAGGGAAGGGGATGGTGGTATGACCAGACCCAGTCCAGAGTGTGTCTCTCTTTCTCTCTCCCTCAGGTATGCACATGTGTTCTCTATGACAAATAAAATAAGCAAACTGGAGACCAACGGATAGAATAATGGTTAAGTCACTGGACTCTCATGTAGTCCACCGTGATTTGAATCCCGGATCTGGCGGCTTAAAACACATCGGGTGCAGGTGCGCGTGCGTGCCCAAAATCCTGAGAGAGTGGAGGAGAAGGGATGGCAGCATGGCCATCCCCCTCAGGGGAGATTTTCACTTTCTGTCTCTTAGTCTCTCTGGCAAGCACACATGCCCTATAGCAAAAATCTCTCTAAAAATAAACAAACAAACAAACAAATAAACTTTAAAAGCATTTTTTTTTTGACTCCTGTAGTGTGGTAGTTAAAGTGGCTGGATCCCACTTGGCTGATTGTGTGGCTTAAGTCTTGAACCTGGTAGCTTGAGAAACATGCTGGGCTCATGTCCATTATGTGCCCCAAATCCCAAAAAGGAGGGAGAAATGGAAGAGAAGGGATTGCGGCATGACCATTGCCCATGGACAATACTTTTTCACTTTCCCTCCCTCCCTCTCTCTCTTGCTGCCTCTTTCTGCTGAGTGTATGCATCCTCTGCCAATTTTTTTTAAAAAATAGAACATTTTTTGAGCAACTTCTGAATATTAAATATTACCTAGATGTAAGAAAAGCAAAGATAAAAATACATTCTCTACCCTGAAGACTTTTTATACATATATTACCTAATTTTTTTATGAGTTTCTTCACCAGAATTGTTTAACAATAGTTTTCCTCACTTGAAAGCATCTTAAAATACGCTTAGTGTCTACCAATAATATACTTCTGTCATCCATGTAACAGCCTTCAGACCAAACACTTATTTTATGACTGTCCTTTTAGACTTTCAGATTGACAACAGTATTTAAAAAATAAATATAATATTTGGAGATTGAAATAAAAGGGACATGAATATTTCATAAAAATATATATTTAGAAGATTTAGAGATCTGAGACTTAAAATTCTTGGATGTACTTTTCAGAGATTACTAAATTCATACTATTTTTGTAAATTATGTGATCTCTATGATTCTCATTTGTTTCTTTTTTTTTTTTTATGCTGTTCCTGCTATTGTTCAAGGTCATGTGCACTTGCTAGAGAGAGATGTGAGAAAGAGAGGAAGTGAGAAAGCATCCCTGAGGGGATGGGTATACACATACACACATGTGTTTCTCAAGCCACCAGGTGTGGGACTTGACCCATATAGTCAGCCATGTGGGATCCAGCTGCCCTAACCACCACACCACTTGCTAACCATTCATTTGTTTCATATTTAAAATCAGATACTAATGATATTCACATCTTAGGATTTGAATAAAATTAAAATAATATCTGAAAGTGCTTTGTTCACTAAAAATCCTAATGAAGTTGTGAGAGCACTTTTTAAGCCCTTATTTCCAACATACATGGAAGATAGTATTCTTACCAGCATCCATTATAGTTCTCTAGAAGACTGAGTTCCCTACAAAATTAATAATTTCTAAAGAAATAAACATAGGGAACAGCAGTTAGCGTAATGGCTCTGTCGCTGGACTCCCACGTAGTCGAGGGCGGTTCGAGTCCCGAACCCGGTGGCTTAAACTCACGCTGGGCGCGTGTGTGCCCAAGATCCCGAGAGGAGAATGGAGGAGAAGGAATTACAACGTGGTCATCCCCCCTGGGAGGTGATTTCCTGCTTTCTGTCTCTCTGTCTCTCTCTCTCTCTGTCTGGCGAGCGCATGCGCCCTATAGCAAAAACCTCTCAAAAAAAAAAAAAAAGAAAGAAAGAAACATATAATCTCTGTAATGGAAACCCATATTTCAAGACAAATTTAAACAAAAATAATCAAGTATTTATTGAGCATCTTCTATGTACCAAGGGCTACGCTAGGAAGGCCCTGGAGGTAATAGCAGATGTTGCTTCTGCCTTCACAGAGCTTACATGTTTTATATTAAAGTCATTTCTTTATCAAACTCTAAATAAATCATGAGACACTGCAAGAAATTTACAATGTAATCACAGTGGAATATATCATACAGTTCACAATTAGGGCAAAATACAGGCATCACAGCAACTTCTCCAGGGGGAACAGAAACCCATGCTGCTGGTTGCATGGAAATAAAATCGCTAACAAGCTAACATGTTATAATAGTCACATGCACTTCGAGGTAGATGTGTCTATGTTCTGAGCCCAGTTTCCTAAGGAGATTGCCTTTTGGGAGGCAAAATGAAAGAACATATAACACCACACATCAAAAAACATCTAAAATTTATTGGCTGTCTCTCTTAAACTTGAATGGTCATGTGATAATATTTCCCACTACATTAATCTGAGAAGAGTGACAGAATCAAAATGCTTATATTTTATGTTATAAAATATGCTGTGATTCTTCTTAATAATAATATAAATAAAAGAAAGGCTACTATGTCACTTCAAGAAGAGGCCAAAGCAGAGAAGACACAATTAATTTCAGAGAGAGAATAATCATGTATGACAATATCTCAAACTCATTTCTAGCTTACGAAAGAGAAAACACCTATTAGTCAAATATTCTTCTCATGTGGCTACAGAAATATTTTCACTGTTTCATAACTAATTATAATGCTGAGTATTTATAAGACAATATTTAGCATCCTTCTTAATCATAAAATCCTTAAAGCATTCTCGGGTGTGGTGGTTAAGGCAGCTGGATCCCACATGGCTGATGTGAAGTTCAAGTTCTGGACCTGATGGCTTGAGAAACACACCAGCTGCGTGTGTGTGCATGCCTAAAATTCTGAAAGGAGGGAGAGAAATAGAGGAGAAGTGATTGCAGTGTGACCATTCCTCATAAGAGGTGCTTTCTTACTTTTCCTCTCCTTCTCTTCCTTTCTGTCTCTCTCTGGTGAGCATACATGTCCAAAATTCAGTGGAATATATCATACAGTTCACAATTAGGGCAAAATACAGGCATCACAGCAACTTCTCCAGGGGGAACAGAAACCCATGCTGCTGGTTGCATGGAAATAAAATCGCTAACAAGCTAACATGTTATAATAGTCACATGCACTTCGAGGTAGATGTGTCTATGTTCTGAGCCCAGTTTCCTAAGGAGATTGCCTTTTGGGAGGCAAAATGAAAGAACATATAACACCACACATCAAAAAACATCTAAAATTTATTGGCTGTCTCTCTTAAACTTGAATGGTCATGTGATAATATTTCCCACTACATTAATCTGAGAAGAGTGACAGAATCAAAATGCTTATATTTTATGTTATAAAATATGCTGTGATTCTTCTTAATAATAATATAAATAAAAGAAAGGCTACTATGTCACTTCAAGAAGAGGCCAAAGCAGAGAAGACACAATTAATTTCAGAGAGAGAATAATCATGTATGACAATATCTCAAACTCATTTCTAGCTTACGAAAGAGAAAACACCTATTAGTCAAATATTCTTCTCATGTGGCTACAGAAATATTTTCACTGTTTCATAACTAATTATAATGCTGAGTATTTATAAGACAATATTTAGCATCCTTCTTAATCATAAAATCCTTAAAGCATTCTCGGGTGTGGTGGTTAAGGCAGCTGGATCCCACATGGCTGATGTGAAGTTCAAGTTCTGGACCTGATGGCTTGAGAAACACACCAGCTGCGTGTGTGTGCATGCCTAAAATTCTGAAAGGAGGGAGAGAAATAGAGGAGAAGTGATTGCAGTGTGACCATTCCTCATAAGAGGTGCTTTCTTACTTTTCCTCTCCTTCTCTTCCTTTCTGTCTCTCTCTGGTGAGCATACATGTCCAAAATTAAAAAAAAAAAAGTCAGGAAATAAAGGGAGGCACTATCATTAATTCTTTAGCATTGTTCCACACTTACCAGTCATTCCTATTGAACAAGAGAAATATGAGAAACACATATGGAAAAAAAAGCAAGATTAATATCATTATCGGCAGATAATCAGGATACATTCCTAGAAATTTCCAACCTAGGAAATTACCTTGAAGTACTAGAAAACATTAAAGGGTTCAGCAAAGTTACTGGCCACAAAATTAACATATAAAGTAAGTAGGTTTACAATGTAGAAAACAAGCAGCTTTTTTTAAGTGTGCATGTATAGTCACCATGTGTATGTATTACTGTCCTTTTTTACAGCAGAGAATTCTCAAATAGGGAGGGTTTGCTTATCCTTTCCTCAATTCATGACATGTTGTTGCATATCGTCTCTACAAGAACCTCACCAGTTGCTTATTTATTAATTGATCCTCTTTTTATCTCTGTACCAATCTTATTCCCCTAACATGCTAATAACCATGCTAATCTGTTTAATGTGTTGTTGCAAACCACTGTAATTACTTTGTTCCTTGATGCTCATATCCACATTCTGCCTAGCTACATCTCAGTGACCTTTATAAATGATTTTTCCATTATTGTAAAATGTTTGTCTAAAAGAGTGGATTTCTGACTTTCTGGATATGGCTTGTATTTTGATTGTCCACTATTCACCTTGTTGGTTGAGGGAGGGCTAGTTCTTCTCAGTAGTCTGGGATGACCAGATACTGATGTCCGACAGTGGATAGATGAGTTCACAGCGATTTATTAGTCACATACGCACATACCCCAGGAAGAGGACACCACATGCCATGCAGGGCCTCATGGGAGTTGCACTGCAGAGTAGAGTCAATCCATAGCCGCTGCAGGAGGTGGGTTTTATAGTTACTAGGGCATGAGGTGCTCCCTGGTTCCTACATGATTACATGGTTGGCTGACTTGATTGATTCTGTGGGTTTCCTCAGGAGTGAGACCTGTTAGATTGAGGACAAGTGGAGCCTGTTCAGCTATCCAACTGGTGAACTAGCTAGTTATAGACCTTTTCTCCGGGGTCAGAAGTGTATCTGGCCAGAGTAAGGGAACTCATGCATAGGTCTTTGGGGCTCTGTGAGACTTAAAGATATCAAGGTAGCACATGAAATTTTAAGTTTAATAATATAGTTCAAAATGCTTCTACTATATCTTGTGTCAAAGTCTCTCAGAGACACCATAAACATTCTTTTTTTTGTTTTGTTTCTCCCTTAATCCACGAAATGAAAACGTTTGCATTTGAACATCTTGTTAGTATCCAAAGACAGACCTTCTGCCTGCTTCACTACACTCATTCCAATATGACATGGTCTGCTCTGGCATTTCTATTTTTCAAATACATAAAACATTCATATATGCTGATTTTCTTGCTAAATCTCATCAACCCTTATTATATTCAAAAGAGAAAAAGGGACTCATAAAAGGAGTATAATTTCTTATCATTTCAACTAGAACTGCTGAGAAAAGTTAAATGAGGTTATCACATGTAATAAACTTCTCTTACCATCCTTGAAAAATAATTCATATACTAAATAAGTAGTCATTTGATCAGTAGACAATACGGGGCTGAAGACATTGTATGACGTGTTTAAAGTTTCACACTGAGGGGGAAAACTAAGCCAATTTTTGGAAATGACAAGACTGAATTGCAGGGAGTAGAGCATTTAATAGAGAAGGAAGATAGGTGCGATCCTCTGCAGGGCAGAGAAAGTTCGTGCAGACTATTCTTAGTAGAATGAAATAGGGCATATCAGCTGGCAAGAAAGGCTTATCTTGGAGAACAAGGCAGGTCATTTCTGGACAGCAGCTCCAGCATGCAGTGTATAATGGAGAGCAGAGGGGGAGGCAGAGATTATGCTGGACTACCCAGGAGTACCAGCGGGAAGACCAAGTGGCACAGAAATGGTCTCCAGTGTGAGCAAATCGTGATTGTATGCTTCCAGAGTGCAAAGAGGGGGTTACATCGTCTGTGTCACCCGGTGAAGTATTTTGCAATATAATATTCAGGAGGCTCCTATAATTGTGTAGCAGGAAATCTATGATTTCTCATTAGTATCATCCTCTGTACTAAGTGATCTAAGAGAGAGTACTCAGGTCTTTTAGGAGTTCAGGAAAACGAGCTAATTCCTTAGCGCGTTTCCTCTGAGTTTTGTAGTATGCACATTTACTAAACACAAGATTTTTAAGTAGTTCCACTAATGTAACTGCTGGTTGAGCATCCCTAATCCAAAATATGAAATACTCCAAAATCTGACATTTTTTTCTTCTTTTATTTTGGAGAGGTTTTTACTATAGGGCGCGTGCGCTTGCCAGACAGACAGAGACAGAGAGACAGAAAGTGAGAAATCATCCCCCGGGGGGATGGCCACGCTGCAATCCCTTCTTCTCCATTCTCCTCTCAGGATCCTGGGCATGCAGGCACACGCGCCCAGCGTGAGTTTAAGCCACCGGGTCCGAGACTCGAACCATGGTCAACTACATGGGAGTTCAGCGACATAGACATTATGCTAACTGCTGGTCCCTGTTTTTGTTGTTGTTGAAGGGTGCATGCACTTGCTGGACAGAGAGACAGGGAGGTCAAAAATAAGAAATCATCCCCTACCCCCTGCCAGGTGATGACTACACTACAATCCCTTCTCCTCCATTATCTTCTTGAGTTTTTTGGGCATGCACTCATGTGTGTCCAACATGATTTTTAAGCCACCAGGTTTGGGTCTCCAACAGTGGTTGAACATATGGAAGCCCAGTGCCTTAATCACTATGTCATCTGCTGGCTCTAAATCTGAATTTTTTTTAACTCTGTCAAGATGCCATGGGTGGAAACTTGCACATCTGACCTTGTGTGATGGGTTGTAATCAAAACATTGCAATACAAATATCTTGCATAAAATTGCCTTCAGGCTAGGTGCATAGATGTATATAAACCTGGGGTCAACAGGTGGCAAGGTGGTTAAGACACTGGATTCACATGTGGCCAAAGGCACTTTGAGTCCTAAAACCAGTGACTTGAAACTCATGCTGGGCATACATGCATGCTTGCCCCAAATCCTAGAATGGAAGAGAAAGGATTATGGCATGGCCATTCCCATTGTGGCGGGGGGTGATTTCTCACTTTCGTTCTCACTGTCTCTCTCTCTCCATCTCTCCAGCGAGTGCACATGCCCTATGGATAAAACCTTAAAAGATATATATGGAACTTTTTTTTCCCCTTATTAATATATAATTCTCATACCATACAATTCACATTTAAAGTGTACTATTCAATAGTTTTCACTATAGTGAAATCTGAATAGCTATTAATCTGCTTTTTTCCCCCAATTTGAAAATAGTTTATTGGTATTTCAGCTCTTGCTCTAAAAAGAATGATGGAATGTAAATGAATTTACATTTTTACTTGGGTTCCATCCTTAAGATATACTCTCGTGTATATACAGAGATTCCAAAATCTGAAAAAAAAAAAAATTGAAATCTGAAATACTTCTGGTCCCAAGCATTTCGGATAAGAGATACTCAACCTGTAGAAGTAATATGTACCTCACTACATTTTATCCACACTATTAACTTACTCTTACTTATATCTGTTCACTTCTATCATATTTATACACAAGTAATCTCTTATGTAAAAATGCTTTATGAATAATAAATACATGCTATTTTTAATACATTTCTTTAAATCAGAATGACTTTATAGAGAAGCAAAGGATGGAAGAAAGGAAATGATCTAATATTCACTAAGTAACAGAGTGTACCATCCCCTATTATGGATGTTTTATTAGATTAATCAGAAATCTTGAGTTCAGACACCACTTTTGGCACATTATTACCATTTTTGAAACTCCATTTCCTCGTTGGCAAATGTCTGTGGTAAGACTGAATTAGAATTAGATAAAGAAAAAATAACTTTGATCCATTTGTACATCTAGCCCAATGCTTCATATAATGGATGATCCATGCTCATGGGAGCAGAAGAATAAAATATTAAAGAGTTATTTATTATGATGGAATATTATGTATTCAAATATTTCTATTAAAATATTACCTAAATGATGTATATAGAAAAGACTAGAACAGAAGCTAGTACAGAATATAAACTTGCTAGGTTTTATCATGCTGTATTTTAGTAGAAGAAAATATGAATTTATTTAGAAAGATGTAAAACTAATTTAAGGGCAAAATATAATACAGATATTACTGTTGATCTGGTAATATCTTACATAAAATGTAGCTCTAGTCTTTGGGAAAATACCAGCAAACATCCATTGCAGAGGAGGCAAGACAGCCTTAATTTCTGGCAGCTTTGGTGCTTACTCAGTGAAATTGTGAATGGAATAATCAGTGTCTGGAATGGAAGCTGTGCTGCCGTAGAAGTCATGCATCAGTCTTAGTGCATGGGCTTTCAACAGCAAGGACTGAGTCCTGATTTTGGCACTATCAATTGAAGAGACCAATGAGTCAGTTACTGGCAAGATAATTCTATCAGGCATCATCAACTCTGGAGGAGTGGGTGATTCATTCTCACTGGGATTTATAAGTATTTGTTTTATGAGTTTACCTTCCTTGCCAACAGCATCTTGGCAAGCAGTATCACAAGGGATCAGAGATCTGAATTATCAGCATGAGATGCTCTAGCTATTTATTGTATTGAACCAGGGGACCCACTTTATAATGAAAGATGTGTAATAATGAAGATATGAACACATAGGAGTCACCACAAAGAGACTGTGTATACTACATTACCAAGAAGTTGCCAGTCTAGTAGAACACTGAATGTGTTCTTATAGACAGCCAAGATGCTAGTTTGAAGATGAGCTTGATGGACTTGGAGAATTTGAGTCACTAGTTTTGAAACTGTTTGGTATACTTTGTAACAATAGCCATTATATGGTGCTATATTTCCAACAGATAAATTATATAAACCAAGAAATCAAGTAGAAATGGCCTCATCACTTTATACCATCACTTCATATTATTCTCCTGGGGGAAAATTACACTCCCATCTCATACTACTGGTTGGTTAGTTTGAGCTCTGTATTCCAGGAGATTAGTAGCCAATGGAAGGATTTGCTATACTGTCAATGATAATTGATTATGACTATCAGAAGATAAAGTTCTTTTTCCATAATGAGCCAGGGAAGATGTTACAGTATACTTAGACAATTCACTGGTGATTCCAAGTCCAATAATAATTATAAATAAGAAAATGATTCATGAAGAGCCTGAAAAGCACATGAAATCAAGGTCCAGAAAATAATTTATTTAGGTTGAAGTCTTAGAATTAACCAAAATAGCAAGGACTGTAGCTCATCCCTCTGACTTTCTTAACATTATTTTCAAAAGAACACATGACTGGCAAGTTCATTGAAGAATCCATAATATCACAGGGTGAACCTAAAGTAGAGTGTCAGTAGGAATGAGCAAGACAAGGGATATAACAAAGCAGGCACTGTTGGTTCTTAACCTTTAGGTGCCAAATTCTAGCTGTAAAGATTTTTCCCCCAAGAGCTTTCTTTGAAGCCAAGGATTGTGGCTTTGCTTGTCCACAAGGTAGGCTATAGCACCCTGGAATTAACACTCCTGGCAGCATTATTCAAGAAATGGCCTGCAGGAGGTGGTGTCCAAATATAAGGTTCTTCATCCAGAGGGTAGAATAACTCTGAACCATGTCATGTACCAGAGTTCACCCATAAGATCTTGCCCCCAGTGTCCACAGTGGCAATCAGCTTGATTACACACTCTTGTTTTGTTTCTCTCTGTCCCTGTCCAATTTTCCCTGGGATTATCTTTCAAATGCACTCCTTTCAGTCAAATTCTTATTTTAGAATTTTCTGGGAAACCCAAACCAGTATGGTGAGAGGTGGATGGGGATGGGGAGAATGTTACTTCGTAAATGTTAGGTTGAAATATGCACATGTGTCAGTAAGTCAAGATTGGGCATAGAAAACATTATAGCTAAGGAAGATTTAATCACATAAGAAGTTGTTTTGTTTTTATCCGTAACACAGAGAATTCTGAGCAGTAGATTTTAGAAGCACATTTAAGGGAAGATATTGCTGTGATTGTGAGGTGGCCCCATAACATCAGGGCTCTGGATGAATATATGGCGTAATTCTCTTTGCCTTTTCCTCCCATGCAAGATGGCTGTTTCAGTATAAGTATCAGACCCTTGTTCAGAAAGGGGAAATTGAGGGGGGGAAAACAAAGAGTAGATGATTTATTTTCCTCTCTCTTCCTTTCATTGGGTAGAAAAAAAATCTGTTCTAAAGATCCTCCAGGCAATTTACTTTTTATTTCTCAATGGCAGAACTAATTCACATACACCAATTTAAGAGACTTGGATCAACTTCCTTGAGATCGCTGGGTACCTCACTGCTACCAGAAGCAATCTGTTTTACAAGAAAGAAGGGGGAATGGCTTTGGAGGAGGCAACACACAATTTTTTGCCACAAAATAGAGATGACAAGGAAGAAGTTGTACTATGAGTTTGGTGATTAGAGGATTATTAGCAGGAAGAAATATAGAATTCTAGTCAGGAACATAGAATGCCACTCAAAATAATGCTATTGAGTGAGATTGCATAAGGGGTGAATATAGCTAAAAAGGACAGGGAGGGAAAAGGCCAAAGCCAACTCCACTATCTTATTTAGAGATAGAAGAGGATCACAAATTGCAGTGAAGTAGGAAGCAAACCAAAAGTGAGGTGTCCTAGAAGCCCAGTGAAGTATTTTTAAAAAGGAGGAAGTGGGGGGCCAGGCCCAAGTGCAAATAGTTAAGGGATCCAGACATGGTTGACTGCAGTTTGAATTTTAGCCTCCGCAGCTTGATAAAACATAGCAGGTGCTTATGCTTCTATGCCCCAAATTCTAACAGGATAGAACAATAAAGGAGAAGGGATTGTGATGATCATGAACCAAGGGGTGTGTTTTCTCCCTCTTCCTCTCTCTGTATCTCTGTATTTCTCTTTCTCTTGCAAAAGCATGCACCTTCTAGCAATTAGACAGAGAGAGAAAGAGAGAGAGGGAGGGAGAGGAAGTAATCTCAAATCCAGTTCAAAGGTAGAGAGGTGAAATATTACTATGTTTAGTAAGCTGAGTTTCACTGGTGACCTAAGCAAAAAGAGATTTTATTAGAATAATGGAGATTAAACTATTAAAGGAATGAGTTAAAGAAAGAAAGGAAAGGAACAAAATAAAGGTCACATGAGTTAAAGAAAGAAAGGAAGAAAATAAAGGTCATGAAGAAACTGATTTAAGAAATTTTACTTTAGAAAATATCAGAAAATTGGAGTGGTAACTGGGGGGGAACGTAAGGTTTAAGTAGAATGTTGCTTGTATTGAAGATGCAGACAGGAGAAAATAGATGTGTTCAGTTACTTGAGTATAAGATTAAAGTTAGTGGAAATTTATATGTACCTAAGTGTAATATAGTTTCTCTGTGTGAGTGTACATACTGTCTTGACCCTGTTTTGAGGTGTTAACTAAAGACTGGTCAATTCCATGCATGAGTAGCTAAATTCACACCCCAGCTACTTTCCTTTTCTGGCTCTTACATTCCGGGCCACCCTTCACCTGCCCTAATCAGCCCAGGGCCAGGTACAGACAACCAAGGCAACCAATCTATTCCAGAGCCCATTGAGATTATTCAAATGAGACAATCCCACCCCCATTTACCATATATAAATCCCTCTCCTTAGTTCAATTTGTTGTTACCCTATACCTGGGAGCACCCCTTTACATGGTCCTGCTGGATAGTCTTCTACAGTTTGGAGCTGTAAGTTACTAGGAGTCCTGCCTTTCATCTGTTTTAGTGTCAGTGGTTGTGCCATCAGCAAAAGAGATTTAAATCTTATAGAACATTAGGCTAGCGAATTTCTAGAAGAGGGCAGTAGCTGGTGAGGGAGAGAGATACTGTGTAATTAAATAAGAAACCC